>NC_139705.1:16850769-17003269 GCF_964188405.1 Protomyctophum parallelum | reverse complement strand
GAGCCCCCCTCGGGGACCCCTGGCTGGGTATAGGTCCCCTGCTCTGGAGCCCCCCTCGGGGACCCCTGGCTGGGTATAGGTCCCCTGCTCTGGAGCCCCCCTCGGGGACCCCTGGCTGGGTATAGGTCCCCTGCTCTGGAGCCCCCCTCAGGGACCCCTGGCTGGGTATAGGTCCTCTGCTCTGGAGCCCCCCTCGGGGACCCCTGGCTGGGTATAGGTCCCCTGCTCTGGAGCCCCCCTCGGGGACCCCTGGCTGGGTATATGTCCCCTGCTCTGGAGCCCCCCTCAGGGACCCCTGGCTGGGTATAGGTCCTCTGCTCTGGAGCCCCCCTCGGGGACCCCTGGCTGGGTATAGGTCCCCTGCTCTGGAGCCCCCCTCGGGGACCCCTGGCTGGGTATAGGTCCCCTGCTCTGGAGCCCCCCTCGGGGACCCCTGGCTGGGTATAGGTCCCCTGCTCTGGAGCCCCCCTCGGGGACCCCTGGCTGGGTATAGGTCCCCTGCTCTGGAGCCCCCCTCAGGGACCCCTGGCTGGGTATAGGTCCTCTGCTCTGGAGCCCCCCTCGGGGACCCCTGGCTGGGTATAGGTCCCCTGCTATGGAGCCCCCCTCAGGGACCCCTGGCTGGGTATAGGTCCCCTGCTCTGGAGCCCCCCTCAGGGACCCCTGGCTGGGTATAGGTCCCCTGCTCTGGAGCCCCCCTCAGGGACCCCTGGCTGGGTATAGGTCCCCTGCTCTGGAGCCCCCCTCAGGGACCCCTGGCTGGGTATATGTCCCCTGCTCTGGAGCCCCCCTCAGGGACCCCTGGCTGGGTATAGGTCTCCTCTGGGACCCCTGGCTGGGTATATGTCCCCCGCTCTGGAGCCCCCCCTCAGGGACCCCTGGCTGGGTATAGGTCCCCTGCTCTGGAGCCCCCCTCAGGGACACCTGGCTGGGTATATGTCCCCCGCTGCAACCTATACTTTGAGAGGTGCTACTTTTGCTCAACAACAGCTGTAGATAAGAGAGACTATCGACCTATTCATACTCCAGTTCTTGGTGATAAGGTGATCACCAAAACGGTGGTTAGTAAAATCAGAGAGATGTGTTGGGGTGAGCGGTGAGTCACTTACCACCACGGCGTGACGCCATGTCGTACTTTTTGGCGGTCACCTTATCACCTTGTCACAAAACTGGAGTATGAATAGTATAGATCTTTAAGGCTCATTCATACTCCAGTTTAAGGTTAGTAGTAACTCACCGTGATGACGGTGAGTAGTAACTCACCACGATGACGGTGGGTAGCAACCCAAAACCCAAAACATTGCGTCATTCAACGTGGTGAGTGCACAACTCACCCTGACACATCTCTCTGTTTTTACTGACCGACATCTTCCTTTCACTCTGGGCTATCACGCTGCTCACTGATTGGTCTATAGAAGTTGGGTGGGCGGTCCATCCCCTTGGTTTTGCAGGATGCGCAGCTGAACCAGAGGGAGGTCAATGCTCACTGCCATAACTGCAGGTCTTTAGTTCATTCCTGCTGCTCCCAGGTGCACTTAATTGATCCCTTTGAACTTCAAAGTGGTTGTGTCTGTGCTTGTTAATCACTTTGGTAGCTGTCAGGGGTGGGGGGGAGGGGGTAACACAGATCTGCAGATTCTAACCAGTATGCTTTTGAAGTTCAAAGGGAGCTCCTGCGAGTGGCTGTGACTTTTGCCAGTCAATAAATATATAAAATTGAACAAGTTACACAGTATAGCTTTAAGGACATCACCACGAGTATGATGGCCTTGACTCGTTATCACCATTTAGGTGATAAGGTTTCCACCTAAAAGGTGAGTTGCCACTCTTGTAAAACCGGAGTATGAATGAGCCTTTAGGGTAAATCAGGGCCTGGATAAGGGGTCAACAGTGCAAGCAGCGTCACTTTCTCAGGTGTCACAGAACAATTATTCAGGCATTTAAAGAGAGCGACCGGCGCCTGTTTTTTTTTTACACCTCATCTCCATCTGATGGGAAATCGATACGGGGTTGGCGAGCTGCCAGGGAGCGCTGTGGCGAGCGTTGAGTTACGGTCAGCCTGTAGGAGAGCCCCCGCACACACACACACACACCAACAGGCACTCACACACACACCCACAGGCAGGCACACTCCCAAGGTCAGCATGGGGCTTCGGTTGCAGTGTTCATTTAGATTTTGACCACAAAGTTTGATAACAGTTTTTGTCAAATTATTTTATTCTTTTCGTTGTAGTAATATTTTAGTCATCTGAAAAGTTTTTGCTTCTAATATCGTCTATAGAGTCGTCTCAGAGTGAAGCAGCTGAGCAACCCAAACATAAAATGAATTATCCACTAGTCCCTCCCTAAAGCTTAAACCACACCAATGGGCCGAGACGCAACAAAGCCGTTTTAGCATTTGTCCCAACGGTGTGATATGTCCCATTGCACGTCGACCCAAGTCGACGCAAGTAATTCAATTGATTCAATTCAATGGTTGCTTGCAACTACATGTGTCTTCTACATGCATCTACTCGCAACCATTTGGTTACAAGGAGTTGCATTGGTGTTGTTTGGGCTTAAGTTTATTCATCAATCATAGCTTCGATTTTATTTCGTTTTTGTCAGTGAAAAAGGTAGTCGACGGATATTTTTCGTCATAGATGTAGTTGATGAAATTAACACTTCTCCTTGGATATACATTTTTTCTCTTTGTGCCACTCTATTTTGTTTTAGTATTCCATTCTCCTGTATCCATGGGGAGGTTTTTATTTTTAGTCGACAATATGAATACTTGTAAGAGGTTGGGCTCCCTCTGTCCCACCTCGTTAAGCCTACCAATGGAACAGATGAGAAAGCCATCTCGAGGGCCTGACAGTTTTCTCCTCATTAATATTTTATGCCGGGATATTTTTAACCTTTCAGTTTCGTTGAATGTAAATCCAGATCAAAGCAGCAATAAGGCAACGTTCCTTTATGACCGTAATAATGTGTGCGTTATCATAGCCGGATGAAATGTGACGATGGCGTTGATTTAGACAACACTAAAGTGGCTGTAATGTAATGTTCAATTTCACACTTGTGGAAAGGCATATCAGTTTGGAGCAGTAGAGTGTTTGTTCAGTAACAGTGTTAAATATCTCTATATTGTGATAGTAATCACTGCTATATAAAGTTTGTGTTCAGTAACAGGGGTCTCCCTGTGTCTCCTGCTCTTTAAAACGGGAACTGGAACACTATAAAAAAGCTGATAAATGTGCACTCTGATTGGGGACACACTATGAATATAGTGTTAGTGAGCTTGCAAATGGGCTATTTATAGGCATGTGGCGTGATTCACGTCCAAGTATAAATATCAGCACAGTAGCACACAATGATATTTAACACTAGACCATATTATCCTGACTGCCAATTTAACTTAATGCCAATCTGTGAAGCCACCGGCCAAAAAAAGGGGGAAACCGACAGCCTTTGGCCCGTTTGTTCCACCCATAGATATAAAAACCTTGGATGCCACATTCACTGCTGCAGGGAGCGGCCTGGATTGCGTCGGGATGGCGGACGCTGCTCAAGTGGCTACTGCCCAATCACGTCGCGTCTTTTCCAGGACTTATTCATTCAATTCAAAGGAGCTTTATTGACATGAGAAAACCAACGTTTACATTGCCTCTGACTGGCCTATACCAAACGTCCGTTCTGCGACACACACTTGCCCTCACTGTGAGATTCAGACGCCTCAGAGCCAAAGGAGACGTCTATACTAACAAAGGAAGTCTACCAACGCGCCTCAAGCCTGCGTCACAGGAACAAGGACATATGGGACTTATGACTCTGAATCTGATGAACCTAAGTGGTCTCTGATGTTAGTCGTTTTTGTATACTAGCACCTAATAAAAGGCTTAAAATGTCCGTGCTGCTCCAGTGTCCTCTCCTCCTTCTGAGGCGTCTACCTTTCTATGTCTATGGAGATACAGACGCCCCAGAGCCGAAGGAGGCGTCTACCTTTCTATGTCTATGGAGATACAGACGCCCCAGAGCCATCTATGGGTCCGCCCTCAGCCCTCCTCTTCCGCTTGTGTGTCTTTGATTACACTCCTACTGACAACAAACTCAAACGAGCTCTGAATGTGTTCTTGAGAGATGAACTCAACCCTAAGTTGATTCAGTAAAACAGTGTAACAGTCTAACAGAGTTAGCATTTTTTAAGCAATGTGTTGTGTGGGTTCATGAGGAGACAATTACCTATACCTGACATCCGCTTCATGGCTCCCACACACACACAGTGTGCACATCAACGTGCATACACACAGTGTGCACGCCAACGCGCACACACAAAGAGCAACAACCTTCGGCATGCTGTCTTCTTCCATTGAACACCTCGCATTTTGAATCTCTGTCTCTGAGAGCCATAGAAATACCATACAAAAGTCTGTGTTCGTGATGCGGCCACACACGTGCTTGCGTGTGAAAGATGACCTTGGAGAGATCTCTGTGCTTCCTCCATTGTCCTGTATCTGTACCTTTGTATCACTGTAACTCTCCTCTCTCTCCCTCTCTCTCTCTCTCTCTCTCACTCCCTCTCTCTCTCTCTCTCTCTCTGCCTCTCTCTCTCAAAACCATACCTATATTACCAATTTCGCCAAAAAAATAAATAATATTCTTTTGCATATTTTCCTATACAATGCCTAAATTGCATATTTAAATTTATTGCATACAATAAATCATTGTCTTCGTGTAAATAATCAACTGTCTCTATGTCTCTCTCCCCCGCCCCAGCAGCAGTTGGAGAGGCGGGACAGCCAGAACAGCTCCCAGCACAGCGTGTGCAGCCACCGCAGCGCCCACACCGACTCCCCCGGGCACCACCACCACCACGCTGCGGTGCCCGCCTCCGCCATGCCCAGCGGCGAGGGGGGCCTGGGGGGCGTGGCGGTGCCCGCCGCGCCCACCCAGCCCCTGCCCGGCCTGCCGCCGCCCCCCTGCAGCCAGGACGGAGGAGGAGGACCCCCGCCCGCGATGGACGGCACGCTCACCCTGGGCAAGAAGCCCGACCCCTTCAAGATCTGGGCCCAGTCCCGGAGCATGTACGAGAGCAGACGTGAGTACTGGGGGGGCACTCTCCTTCGCTGTGCTGTGTGTGTTGAACACTGTTGATTTGGTCCACTAAAGCCCAATAAACCACACCAATGGGTCGAGATGCAACAAAACATTTGTTTTAGCGTTCGTCCCAGCGGTGTGATATGTCGCGTCGGCGCATTGTGGCGCACATCGACGCAAGTCGCCCCCAAGTGATTTAATTGGTTCAATCCAATGGTTGCTTGCAACTACATGCGTCTACTTGCAACCGTTTGGTTGCAAGGAGTTGCATGGTGACTAGGGGTGGGTCCCGAAACTCGGGACCAAGTATGTACCGAACCGAACGTGCCTGGGTACCGGGTACCCATTACAATAATTCAATTTCGGTTCTCTCTATCGGTTCTCACAGACACGCGGTCACACACTATTTATTTATTTTCTACCCTTTTAATAGAAGCACAGGGAACAGAGCTGATCTACAAGCCTACACCGCGTTGCATCAGCGACGCGTTGTGGGCTTGTGGCTTGCAGAGGCGGGGCTATTTCTCTGCATGGAGTTGTCGAGGAGTGTAGAGACAGAGAGACGCGCGGTGCAGAGAAGCATTGAAGCAACATCATTATTAAAGTTTCTTAAACGTAATTTTCAAGTGAAGTTTATGGGAGGCAACTTTTAAGAGAGGGGACAGGAGTCTTGTGCTCTGCTGCCTGAGTTGCCTCACTGCATGATCATGCATGTGCGCTGCACAGCATTGAATCAACATCAACCCACCTCGGATGCGTGTGTGTGTGTGTGTGTGTGTGTGTGTGTGTGTGTGTGTCTGTGTGTGTGATCACGGCGTAGGGTCCAGACTCCAGAGGCTCAATTAGTTTAGACTCTAAATTAATTAAACTAAACTCTAATTAACTTTAGAGCTTGCAGTCGAACTGTCGAAGAGAGGTGGCGAAAAAACAAGAAAAAAAAGTGCCCTTCCGGGCACAGGTCTCCACCAGGTTATCCACAGATCCGTGCAGTTAGAGGTAAAAACACTTTTCGGCCAGTTATAGCGCCACCTTGAGGCTGAGTTGAAATTGTTCATGTGGCATTTCGTCCTCGGCCTAGTGGGAATGTGGGTGCACAATTTCACGGAAATCACGCGATGTGTTCATGATTTGCAGCATTTTGTTTGAAACTGAGCACTCTTGTGAACTTTGGAAGCCAATCTTAACCAATCAGGATGGAGTCTGATAAATGTGAAAGACCCGTTTCGTTGAATGGCTCTAGAGAGACTGTGTACCAATTTGCGTGATGTTTGGACAAAATCTGTAGGTGTACTGTGCAAAAACTTGTTTTGCACAAAGCGGCCTCCTGGTGGCGCTATAACAGGCCGTTCTGGAAAGTTTGGGGCAGAGGTTCATCGTTGGCATCCAGGGAGTGTGTGTGCAAAATATGGCATCGACCGGGTTAACGGTGGCCGAGATTAGCTGTTCACGGACACACGGACGGACGGACACACAAACACACAAACGGACGGACGGAGTGCAAAACATACTCTCCCCACATGCCTTCGGCCTGGTGGAGACAACAACAAATGATAGCCTACTCTGGCAGCATGCACATTTCTGCAAGCCGCCTTTGTTTTCAATGATCCCACCATTCGCACGTCGGCAAAGCCGTTCTCACCTATCGGCTGGAGATGCCCCCCCCATTAGCGATGCTAATTTGTGTGTGTGTGTGTGTGTGTGTGTGTGTGTGTGTGTGTGTGTGTGTGTGTGTGTGTGTGTGTGTGTGTGTGTGTTGCTCTCAGATCTCAGACATGCTTTTATTTGTCATTGTCAGTAGTTAGTAGTAAGAGAAGTAGCCTACAACACTATTGCCCTGGGTAAATACAGAATAGATATATTATATTTAAAATAATCACTATATTATCCACAAATGGCTCAATAAAGGAGAGGATGTTACACTATTCATTGTACATTATATATATACTCAAATTGACATTGAGCTTTTTTGTTAAATAAACATTTGACCTCTTATTTAAGTTATTTTATACCATTTTGGAACCGAAATAGGGAACCGTTAAGAACCGGAATCGATAAGCAGAACCGGAATCGGTACCGGTCTCGAAAAAATCCTAACGATACCCATCCCTAATGGTGACCCATTGGTGTGGTTTGGTCTTAAAACTATGACGTAAAATGTTCGTCATAGTCATAGCCTTTTTTCACTGACGATATCCAAATAAAAACTAAATTAAAATTAGGCTATGATGACATAAACTAAGACTAAACATATTGACAATTTCGTCAACAAATTTAAACTAGGCTAAAATTTTATAGGGAGGGACTAGTGGGGAAGAGATCAAATAGAACTTAAAGAAGACATTTTATGTTTGGTTGTGCTCTGAAAATAGCAGAGCTACAAGCTCTCAACGTTTTTCAGCATGCAACCAAGTGTATAATCAGTCATTGCAACGCAATCAATGCTAAAACTAAAAACGTATCCAAAAGACTATGACTAAAACGACCCTTTCCTACCCCTACTACCTGTTTTTGCTGAATGTCAGCCCAGAATAAAGACGCTAGAGGGTTCATGTGGTTAGGTGTGAAAGATGCTGATGAAAGTTGTATCTGGTGCATATCATGTTACAGAGCATTCCGTTGAGGAGGCGACTATCTTGGCTGAGCGCTGACATCATGTATTTGCCAAAGAAGCAGACTCTCTTGAGATACAAATGTAGATCAGACACTTGAATTAAAAGATATTTGGTGTTTATATTTGCTGATATTTGGTGTTCATAGAACCAAATATTCTGTTGGTCTTGAAGGAAATAAGAAGAAAAGATTTCTCTCCTCTCTCTCTCTCTCTCTCTCTCTCTATATATATATATATATATATATATATATAGTCGCTTCTTTCGGGCTTTGTTTTGGTAGACCTGGTTTGCTGCTCATTTCTCTCCAGACCCTGGCATAACGCCGCCCCAGCGTGCGTTATGCCGTTCGTTGCGGTGCTGCTAGTTAAATCTTGAATCTAGGTCTGCTGCTGATTAAATATTAACTGCATGGGCCCCGGCGAGGGCTGCTTTATGCTCCTCGTCTGATTGGTGTATGTGCGTACGTACGTACGCGCACGCGCGCGCTCCACAGTATGCGTCTGATATACAGTATAACCCCCTGGAGAAGATGCATGCTGCTCCAGCCTCTGGTTACAGCATGCTAGCTCACAGGCGGCCCGGGGATTAGCATGCTCAACGCCTGATTTATGCTTGGGTTGCGGTGCCCTAGCTGTGTCGCGCAGAGAAAATAGCAGTGGTGTAATGTAATGGTCTGAGTACATTTACTTTCAGAATTGACTTTAAAATGTTATTGTTTGTTTTTAAATCACTGAATGGTTTGGCACCTCAGCATCTGTCGGATCTTATTGAGGTGTGTAATCTCCCAAGGTCACTGCGGACTGCGGGTCAGCTTAACCGCAGGGTAAAAAATAAGACCCGCTGAAAGACCAGAGGGGGCCGAGCCTTTTCCGTCATAGCCCCAACATTATGCGCATTATGCGCTCCCCCCCCCCCCCCATGTCAAACTGGCCCCCTCTAAAGAGACCTTTAAATCCCACCTAAAGACCCACCTTTATACCTTGGCTTTTAACCCTGGTTGAGTTTCTATGGTCCATGTTTTGTATCTCCGTTTTGTATTGTTTGCTGCTGTTCTCTGTGCTTAGCTACAGTGTATTTAGTTTTATTCTTCTGTACAGCACTTTGTAAACGTTGAGTTGTAAAATGTGCTTTATAAATGAAGTGGATTGGATTGGATTGGATACTTAAGTACTGTACTTACTTACTTTTACTTCTACTCTACTACTACATCTCGGATCCAAATGTATGGAAATTTTTTCCACATGGAAACTATTTCCATGTGCCTTTACGATTATGCAAAAATGATTGGCTCGGCTTCATCTCTGAGAGGTGCCAATGTATGCTGTCCAGTGAGTGGGCGTATAGAAATTAGCTGTCGGGCAAAACCTCATATGTCCAAAAGTGTTACATTTCGGTATTAAAAAAATAAAAATAAAAATCATTTTAAACTGAGGCCCCCGGCCCCCCACCACTGACTAGCACCAGGCATTACATTTGGTTTGACTCGGTTCCACTATTTATTTATGCTGTAATAGTTAATCTTCACTGAGATGCTAAAATGTTCTCTATCGTTCTTCCTTCCTTGCAGTGCCTGACTGTCAGGAGCAGGACATCTTTCTATGGCGGAAGGATACAGGCTTCGGCTTCCGCATCCTGGGAGGAAATGAGCCTGGAGAGCCGGTACGTATATATATATATCCCTCCACCTCGGAGGGATACCGTTTACATTAAGATCCACTTTCCATACTGTTGTTGTGTTTTCACGGCTCTTCTCGTTGTCTTTGTCTTGCCTTGTGTTTCTCTATATGACACTACTTTCCTTCCTTACACTTTACCTTGTTACCTAACTCTGTAACCTCTGTGCTGCCTCTGGGCGACTAATGTCCCCCCGCGGGATCAATAAAGGTGTCTATCTATCTATCAACTGTGTTTTTTTTGTCAGGCTCAGATTGTAGGAGTAATAACAGAGCCACCCACAGCAGGCCCCGGGGAGTCCGAATTACCTTTTATCATTGGGGTGGGCAGACAAAAAATCACTCTGTGTACAATGTACAATATAACAGAAAGAACAGATGGGGGGGGGTCCTCTGAGACACTACAGGCCTTCATCTCTCTCTCAGCTGAGGTGTCCACAGAACAGGCGGTTCTAACAGGAAACAGTAGGCCGTTTCCGTTATTTTGGGAGCCACAGAAAACGCCTTATCACCCTTTTTGCTTCGACCGGGTTTGTGGGACCGTGAGAATCGTCTGGTTCTGTCGCCGTCGTTCACCGAAAAGACCTCCAATTTCAGGTACACCCCCAAAAGGTGTCAAACAAGCTGACACTGTATGAAATTGCCCTCCTCCCCAGATCTACATCGGGCACATCGTGAAGTACGGCGCGGCAGACGAGGACGGCCGCCTGCGTTCGGGCGACGAGCTGATCTGCGTGGACGGAACGGCCGTGGTGGGCAAGTCTCACCAGCTGGTGGTGCAGCTGATGCAGCAGGCGGCCAAGCAGGGCCACGTCAACCTGACCGTGAGACGCAAGACCAGCGCATACGCAGGTATGCACGCACGCACGCACGCACGCACGCACGCACGCACGCACGCACGCACGCACGCACGCACGCACACACACACACACACACACACACACACTCACTCACTCACTCACTCACTCACTCACTCACTCACTCACTCACACAGTTATAGATAGAGAACAGAGACACTGAGGGCAGATAACTGCACTCCCTAGCTATAAATAGACCGTACTGACACCAAATAATGCATATAGATCTAAAATATATATATGTGTATATATACTAGGTATACATGTACAGACAGCCTACTATGGCCTATGGCCTGCTATTTTAGTTATAGGAACCACAAACCACAAGACAAGAGCAGGTTATACTATCAACTGCATGACGTAATGTAAGTGCACAGTAACGACTAAATTAAAAGGTAGAGTAAGTGATATGTTTTGATTAAAACACCCAGGTTATAATGCATGTTATCTAGACAGATGCCGGGTTAATTGTCTAAGTGGCACTTGCCGTAGCACTTGCCCCAGCCTCGACGACCTTACAGGCGTATGCAGAGGCTCAACTTATGTAATTTAGATAGCATTTTATGTAGACATAGCAATCTATAGTGTATACTCGTAGTTTCATTGTAAAGATATTCTACTCTTGGCTTCCTTATGATTCTTGATGACAATTATTTTATGTATTTGATGTATTGCCATGCGTTGTTGTTGCTTACTGTAAGTATGTTTAGCCTGATGCTTGGTTTACTTGTGATCCTAGTTTACTAGGGCACAACACCTTGTTTACTGTAAATCGCTCTGGATGAAGAGCGTCTGATAAACGCCCACGTTGTGAATTGAGAACCGGTGCGTTATTATATTTAACGCGTCTCTGTGTCCATCCCCTCTCCTCCTCAGGGTCTAAAGGCGAGGGGGACGTACCCCCGTCCCCGGCCTCGTCCCACCACAGCAGCACGCAGGCCCCCAGCCTGACGGAGGGCAAGCGGACCCCGCAGGGCAGCCAAAACTCACTCAACACCGTCAGCTCGGGCAGCGGCTCCACCAGGTGCGTACAGTATGTTAGCATGCAGGAAGCTAGCTGGATATTCCGACGCACCGCCATTCCGGCTCGCCCGCATTACTAACCCTGTCCCTGACCCTAACCGCACGCGGAAGCCACGTAGTCGGAATGGCGGTGCGTCGGAATGCCACTCTGTCCCCCCGGAAATACTATCGAAATAGCAGATCTACAAGCTCACAACGCGTTGTGAATGAGACGTGTTTACGTGTGTATGTCTGCTGTTGAGTGAGTGGCGCATTGGTAAAGTCCCTGCCCACCTCCACGGAGGTTGTGGGTTTGAATCCACCGTGGTGCAACCGGCTTTGTCCTAGCGTCTTTGCAGGGGGGGCGGGCTCTGGAGTCATTAGCTGTACGTATGGCTACGAACTGGGGCTGACTACCTGTCAGCAGGTAATGTTGTAGTAGGACGAAGGCTCTTCTATGTGCTCCCGGTGGGGGAAAGTAGTTGGCATAATAACGACTAAATTGGAGTAAAAAAAAAAAGTGGTTAACCCATTTTGGGCGGGAACCCCTTTTGGTGTTAGCATTATGATGTGCTTTAGCTATTGAAAAATAGCAGATCTACAAGCTACGAGCTTGTAGGTCTGCTATTTTTGAACGACTGACATAGAAACATAGCTTTTTCAGAAAACTGTCAGGATGTAGAAGACATTTTTAGAATCTGATCTCAGGTCAAAATGTGGTTTAAAAACTCTTCTCTTCTCATCACGCCCCGCCGTGCAGCGGCATCGGCAGCGGGGGAGGTGGGGGCAGCGGCAGCGCGGTGGTGCCCGCCTCGCTGCAGCCGTACGACGTGGAGATCCAGCGTGGAGAGAACGAGGGCTTTGGCTTTGTTATCGTGTCGTCCGTCTCCAGACCTGACGCCGGGACCACCTTCGGTAAGTAGAAGAGCAAAAAGACAAATATACTAATAATCAATCTCAATTCTTCCATATCAACTTCCATATGGTCTCTGTCGGGTGGAAACTGTGTACTGTGTACTTCAGGATTCTGAGAGAAAAAAAGTAGCAGATTGTTTCGAGCTTCTAGATCTGCTATACTTTTGGTGCTTTTGTGTGATGCTATTAGTATGATCAACACTTCCTCCTCCCTAACAGTCTTCTGTACGACTGAAAGCGAAAATGCAAACAAACAGCAGATGACAGATAAGAACAATGCAACCAGATGTTCAACTCAACCGCAGACTGTACAGTGGTTAAAAATAGTTAGACATTATCAAAGATGTTTCTCGATCAGACGTGGGGAAAAAACACGAGGGGGGAAAACTGAGGATCCGAGCACTTAATAAAAAATAAAAAAAAGGGAGGATACAGCTTTTTACAAGGCAAACAACACCAATATGTTTCAACCTATAATAGAGGTCTTCGTTTGCCTTGTACAAATTCAAACTGTGTATTTTGTTCTCAAACTACAGTAGGCCTCCCACGACTATGCACCACGCTTTCCTTTTGTCTGTGTGGTCGCGTAGGCTTTATTTGTCCTATACTGTAAATCAAATTAGCAGAAGCATATATTATAGCTTGCTGCGTAGCGCTGAATGTAAATTGAACAGATGTTTTGTTGAGTGAAATTGACAATCAGAATGACAGGTTCCGTTGGAGGGCTGTCAGGGAGGCGTAGATAGAGTGTTGTTTTATTAAAGTCAGAGAGAGAGGCAGCTGTGAGGTGATACAGGCAGTGGTGTGAACTTAATACATTTACTCAAGTACTGTACTTAAGTACAATTTGAAGTATTTATTTTTTAAACTTGTGGCCCGCAGTAGGAGTGAGGTGGAATGCGAGAGAGTTAAGATTTGACTGAGGTGGAACCAAAAGTGGTGGAACCGGTCTCTGTGTATTTTGTATATCAAAATCCATAAAAATCCAATTTTAATTACTTCCTTTGAACGAAATCATGATACATGATGACGTGTCGAGCCTCACATGAAAAAAATAATAATAATATTGTTTTCATTCACCTGTTATATTCCCATTGTTGTGTCGTCCTCCAAATACAGCTGCTTCTGATTACAGAACTACTCCGTTTTTAATCCCATTCAAGATGACATCCAGATTCCAGACAGAGTTTCATTTGAAACTTAATCAGCACACTAAAATATGTATCTGAAAACATTGTAGGTTGGAATTAAGCCATGAGCTTTTGCTGCCTGTCCCTCTGTGAATTTGTAAACAAACAATCTGCATGTCCGTGCACGCTTTGCGCGTGTAGCAGAGCAACGTCCCATAGCCTGGAGGGATGCGACATTCTGATTGGTTCAAAAACACACAGCTTTCCGCTTGCAATCTGGATGAAGAATTAATAGACAGAAAATAAGTGCAGGTGAGAAACCCATAAAGGGCTTTTGCAAGGTTCTCACCAAAAATAATAAATAAGTAGTAAGTTAAACAAAGTAATCAAACATAAGGCATGACGAATAATAAATTATACACCAAAAAATAGGATTATTATTATTATTATTTTAAAAGATAATCCAAATCCAGGCACATCCAAACATTCCATTTCTTTTTGGCACACACCAAAAATGAAAATATACACAACGTGTGCAGTTGAATGTGCAGGTGCGTGAGTCTGTGTGGGAGTGTGCATATGTGTATGTGTGTCTGTGTATGCACTCTTTCTCTCTGTCACAGAGAGAGATGAAGGGAATGAGTCAGAGGTAGAGGAGGGACGTCCCTGGTGTGTGTTCAGAGCTGTACTAGTGTAAACAATACAGATGAACGCTGTCACTCACACTACAAGTAGTCTGTACTGTACCTGGATATATATTCTATATTATTAGGCTGTAGAGATGGCTCAGAACAGAAACCTCTTATCTCCAGATTTGTTTTTTACTTTAGTAAATTAGTGCCCTACTTGATCATACTACAGCGGCACACAAAATAATCAAATCTAGCAAACGTTTTTGTTTTAATCATGAAAAGTAACAGTTTTATGGGCGGCTGTGGCTCAGCACGTAGAGCAGGTCGTCCCGTGATCCGTGGGTCGGTGGTTTGAATCCAGGCTCCTCCTGTCCACATGTCAAAGTTTCCTTGGGCAAGACACTGAACCCTACAATGCCTCCAATGAGTTGGTCAGTGTTAGCTTTCCACCATTGGTGCGTGAATGTGGGTGAGGACGCTGGCGTCGACTGTTCGCTGCTTCACCTCCCAATCTATGAATGAAAGCACTTTGAGCACTTTGAGCAAGCGCTATAAAAATGCAATTCATTTTTGGACATGTGAGGTTTCCACGAGACAGAGATGATACCCATTCTGGACGGGAACCCCCGTTTTTTTAATTTCGACGTCAGGCCTAAATGGGTTAACACCGCCTTCTGCCTTATTGATTACCGTATAGTACTGAAGTCCTGACGTCACTTATTCATCCCCTGGGTCGCGGACGTTTTTATCTATGGAGAATAACATCAAGTCACCTTGAAATCGTCTCATGCTGTTGTAGGTGGAAAGCTTAACACACACCATCAATTACACACACCACGTCAGAGGGCCGTACACGTGGAGTGAATTGACAGTGTGGCAGAGAGTTAGCCACGGAGGTCCCAGAGTGGTGTGGTGTGTGATTCACTGATCGATTAATACATTAGAGAAGGATGGGGGGGGACAGTTGTAGAAGAAGTACTCTTCTTTTTACTTAAGTGAAAGTATCAATACCACAACGGTACAATATCGAAAACGTTCTGGTAGAGGCCTATTTTTAGATTTATTTTTACCAACAGTATAAAACAAAATAAATAGTAACTCATTAACACACGTTTTCAAAAATGAATAAGTAAAACTCTGTTAAACCAAAAGTCTGGTGCATTAGTTTTTAACCGAAAGTAAAAAAATAAAGTAACTTAATTAACACACATTTAGTGTAACTAATACAATCAAAATGTGAGTTTTGCATCCAATGACCTTATGAATGTGTTATCCTTTCAACCAATGACTTTATGGCTGTGTTATCCCTTCAACCAATGACCTTATGGCTGTGTTATCCCTTCAACCAATGACCTTATGGCTGTGTTATCCCTTCAACCAATTACCTTATGGCTGTGTTATCCCTTCAACCAATGACCTTATGGCTGTGTTATCCCTTCAACCAATTACCTTATGGCTGTGTTATCCCTTCAACCAATTACCTTATGGCTGTGTTATCCCTTCAACCAATTACCTTATGGCTGTGTTATCCCTTCAACCAATGACGTTGGTCAGGAGATGTGTTTTGCATGCTGATCGGGGGTAATTTTTTATTTAGATTTTTTTCTGGTTTCTCTGGGGGTGAAAATGTCTACGGTGGCTTTGTTGGCATAATTTACTTATTGTTTTCTATCTTTCCCTTTTTCTCTTTTCTTCCATTTCTTCCCAATATCTTTCACTTTTCCTAAAAATCAATGCATCATCAATCGACCCAATCAAATCATCAAATCGCCTTATACAATCACACGAACATGGGGACCTCTCACACGTATAAACCACACACATGCCGCCCACACACACACACACACAAACACACACAAAATGGCCTTGTTTTTTGCAACACACAAAAGCCGGCAACGCGTGTGTGGCCATGCCCCACAAAATAGGGCGCATCATCGAGGGCAGCCCGGCGGACCGCTGTGGGAAGCTGAAGGTGGGCGACCGCATCCTGGCGGTCAACGGCTGCTCCATCACCAACAAGTCCCACTCGGACATCGTCAACCTCATCAAGGAGGCCGGGAACACCGTGGCACTGCGCATCATCCCCGGAGACGGTAAGGAAAGAAGTGGTGACAGTGGTGGGAAAAAAAGCACTCAAATGTTTTACTTGGGTAAAAGTGCCAATAGTGTCAATGTGGAACTACTTCCTTTACTGCAAGTAAAAAGTCCGGAATTCCAAAATGTTCTTGAGTAAAAGTACAAAAGTATTGGCGTCAAAATATACTTAAAGCAAATGTAGAAAGTAATCAACCATAGATTTATTCGACTAAAATCTTATGATCTTTAGTCGACTGAAATTTGTCTAAAACTTCTCAGATGACTTGACTACAACTAAATGGAATTTTATTCTAAAGACTATGGCTAAAACGAGGGGAGAAAAAAGATAGCTGGCAATATTAACACTGTTTGCCACACATTTCTTCTAAGCCATTTCACAGTAGGGGGGCTGCCTGCCTGCTGCCAGAGGCTATGGCAGTGGTGGGGGGGGGGTTCCTAGGGAACCCCTGAATTCTGGTTGAAGTTGGAGACGCTGTGGGTATGAAAATAGTTCCTCCTCAGAGACACAGCTTAATTAAGAGGAGAACAACACCCCAAGATACTGTACATACACGCACGCGAGTGCACACATGCACGCCCACACAACTTTTGTTCTGCCCACCAGCGGATCCTGGCAGTTTAGCATTAAATGGTAATACAAAACAAATGCATTAGCTGTATTGCTCTGCATTTGCACTTTAACCACTTAAACCCCTCGCAACACAACGCACCGTTTTTAAGTTGCTGGATTAGGTATTTAGACATTTGATATTGATTTAATCGGACACGCCTCCCCCCTCCCTTCCAATAACAACCCATTGTAACTTCAAATTCTACATTTTAAAGAAGAAATAACATTAATTGTAAAACTGTTAATATTTAATATCATGTCTATGTCCCTCAAAGTTATTTCTAATGGTTTGAGCCTCAATCACCACTCTGATATAACTAGTCCTTGTCATTTCTTTCTGGACTTTGAAGCAGTTTTAGCTGCAGTACCACAATGTCCTGAGGTGGTGGGGGTGCTGATATGCAAATTATTTAATATTTGAGTCATTATAATACTGATGCTAGATAAAACCAGGCTTGTTTAAATTCCATGCCAGCTTGGAAAATCAACAATGGTGGACATTGTAAACAAAGTGGAAATGCAAATTTGGAACTGAAGACTGAAGAGGAGGAGGAATTATACAAAGTAGGGTGATACTGATGACATCACGCATACGACCAAATCAGTTGAGCTGTTCCTGAGAGCAATTTCCATAAAAGCCCCTATATGATGAGAAAGCCTGATTGTTCAAAAGTGCATATTTGTGTGGATAGAAAACACATAGGGGAGCCCAAAAAACACCAACTAAATTAAAAAAGTTGAATTTGATGTTATAGGTCCTTTATAACTAATTGAAAACACCTGTGTCTCTGATTCTGGTGACTGGTGAAATTGTCCTTCTAATGAATAAATATATATCATCCCTTTTAGGGGATGATACAGTTACTTTAAACCGCTGGGTAGAGGCATGCCTTTCATAATAACGAAGAGAGAGAGAGACAGAGACATGAATTAATGATAGCGATGCTTTTACAGCCTGAGGGCAGCAGGCATATCATGAAAACCGTGTATGTCCAAAACCGTTCCCCTTTTATCATTTGAAAAGTCGTTTTTTTTTTTTTTTTTTTTAATAGTGAAATTCTACAAACTCACAACGCGTCGCGCGTTATGAGCTTGTAGATCGGCCATTTTCCCGTATTTCGCGGTTAAAATAAGGCATTAATGTAGGCTACAAAAAACAAAACAGAGATACGAGGATTCTTGCCGATATGTACGGTATTCAGGTACTGTAGTATACATAGTTTGACCAGGGTCAGTGGGGGATGATACTCGCTGACACATTCATGCCCGCGGCGCCGCGCTCTTACATTTTTGCGTGACGAGAAAGGACAATTACGCAGTTTTTTTGTTTTGTGTTTTCGTAGTGTCTCGTGTTTCGTAGTGTCTACACTTGTGTCTTATACTCATATAACATGTGTTTCTCTCCAGAGTCGTCCAACGCATCTCTGCTGACCAACGCAGAGAAGATCGCCACAATCACCACGACGCACACACCTCAGACAGAGTCACGGTGGGTCCAGCTACCTCAGTCTTAACCACTAGACCAGTGGGTTTCAACCTTTTTCACATCAAGGTCCGTTATTTATTGGGCATTTGAGCCACGGACCACCATTTGATGAGATGTTGCCCCTCAGACCCAAGACTTAGAATATATTTGGTTGTCGACGATGGATAACATTCTGTCCACAATGCCATGCTGTATTGATGTATTGACCATAGGGGAGATAACAGGGAAACGTAACAATTCTTCTACATTCTATAATTGCCACTGCGCTAGACTGTAGAAGGTCTCTGTTGCAGCATACAGCATACTCTCTATTTATAATTAATATTGTATTTATTGTATTTAAATGAATGTCTCTTTTTCATAGGAATAACTCAAAATCCAAAGGGGCTCCCCCGCCTCCCCCGACACAAACCCAAGTCCCACAGGTAAGAATAGATTTGATCTTATTAGGGATGCACCGATATGGAAATGATTAGCCGATACTGATACCGATGTTTAAAATAACAATGTAGCCAGTACCGATATATGTTTATTTAGTTTTATTTGCCGATACCGATATTGATCGATAACGGCAAATATCGGCTGATACAGATTTGTGGCCGATATACATCGGTGGATATCCTTAGATCTTATAAATCCCACCACAGTTTATTCTTAGTACCCCCCCCCCCCCAAAGTTTTGTAGCTGTAGTGCCAAGCTCAACCCTATCTATCTCTCTCTCTCTCTCTCTCTCTCCCTCCCTCCTTCCCTCCTTCCCTCCCCCAGGACGGTGACTTCTACTCGGTGGATCTGGAGCGGGACAGTAAAGGTTTTGGGTTCAGCCTGCGGGGGGGCAGGGAGTACAGCATGGACCTGTATGTGTTGAGGCTGGCCGAGGACGGGGCGGCCGTACGGAACGGCAAGATGAGGGTACTGACGAGCCTCTCCATCATGTCACACACACATACTCCTTGTTTTTATAAGACTAGAAGGAGCGCGACAACCTAGCGGCTAAATGAACGAATGTATGAATAAATAAATAAGAAATTACACACACACACACACACACACACACACCCCACAAGATGGAAGCAGAGAGGAGCAAAGCATTAGAGAGGTGTAACGCAGAAACCTGTGGCCTGTAGAATGACATTACCATACAGTAGGTGCTGTTTGATGACATTGTGTGGAGTGGGCCTAATGGGGAAAAAGAGGTGGCTGTAATGTGCCTGAACAATGGGGTTTTATATTAACTGTACAATATGTGAAGACACAGAGGGCGGGATAATAAGCCTAGGCCCTGGGCAGAGTACTTATAAATAGGCCTTGGCAAGTTTGGAGGCAAATGTAGTGCTGGCAAACTCGATCGTAGCAAACACACATAAAAGGCTTTTGCCTTTTTATTGGTAGAGGGAAAGTAGGCTGACAGGAAATGGGGGAGAGAGATAGGTGGGTGACGCGCAGTAAAGGCTGTCGGGATCAGGAGTCGAACCCGCGGCACACTGCCAGACTGGCTTACCAGCCATGGTGCCCAGACAGCTATGCCAGCTGCCCGGGCCGTCTCCCATTACCTTTAAGAGTGTGTTGGCCCTTCATCATAGCACATGCGCACATACACGTAGCGCATTTAAATTAGAGATTTTATTTGCTGTTTTACTTTACCGCCAAATTCCTGACTCAGTCCACTAAGGAATGTCTTTAGTGGAGAACAAGCCCCGCTATACTGTTTATTTACCTGGTTGTCTGTCGTGGTGACGTTCCTCAGGTGGGAGATGAGATCTTGGAGATCAACGGTGAGAGCACAAAGAACATGAAGCATGCGCGCGCCATCGAGCTCATCAAGAATGGTGGTCGACGGGCGCGGCTCGTCCTGAAGAGGGGCGACGGATCAGTGCCGGAATATGGTGGGTAACAATACGATACGACACACACACACTGTGCTGATGGAATAATAATAATATGGTATGATTTACTAGACTAATAATTCTATGTTCATGACATCCAAGTGAACTGGACTGTATTTTTTCTGCACCAAATCTCACTAAAAATAGACGATCTTGAAATTGACGATAATAACAAATTGTGATGATATTATATCTTTTCCGGAAATAGTGGAACAATATGTCATATAATATGGATATATTACTGTACAAATAGTGTGTCTATGTATGTTACATTACAGATCAATAAGGTTTTGGTAAAACTTCTACAGTGTAATGTGTGTATTGAAAGCGAATGTGTTTTAATCGCTGCAACTATCTGCTCTTCCAGGAACTGTATTTGTTTGTGTCGGTTGGACTACAGTCCAGAGCCTGAATATTGTTGTGTTTTCTAGCTTTATTTTTCTGCTTTTACTTTGCTGAACATCCCTTTTTCCCTCCCTCTGATGATATTTAGATATTGTTAAATAATATATATCATTTATATAATTTGTTTCTTTCACGACAAAACCCCTCCTGCGCTCCTTGACGACTCACTGTAAACGGTCTCTTTTGTCTGTTTTTTTATTTATTGTTTTATTTCTATTTCATTTGTTTTCTCTATTCTATTCTATTCGACTCTCTCTCTCTCTCTCTCTCTCTCTCTCTCTCTCTCTCTCTCTCTGTCTGTCTGTCTGTCTGTCTGTCTGTGTCTCTCTCTCTGTCTCTCTCTCTCTCTCTCTCTCTCTCTCTCTCTCTCTCTCTCTCTCTCTCTCTCTCTCTCTCTCTCTCTCTCTCTCTCTCTCTCTCTCTGTTCGCCGGGCTCTCTCTTCCTCCTCTCCAGCGATGATGGCCCCTCATCATCTCGCTGTTGGTACAATGAGGAATGACAAGATGGGAGAGCCCTGTTTCTACCTAATGGGCCAAAATCAGACCACGGTTTGTAGCCAAAAAGCCTGTCTGTCCACGAGCCAGCCAGTCCTCCACCCTCCCTGTCCACCCTTCACACTTTAAACCATCCTCTCCACCTCATGCCAGCCTGCCCTGCACCCACTCTGTGTGTGTCTGTGTGTGTTGTATTGTGTACACCAGTTCTCACATTTTGTTCATGTCGAGGGAGACCCTCAAGAAGAGAGGACTTATGTTTTTTTTTAAACAACAAAATACAACAAAACACATTTTTCAAAGAAAATGCTGTGAGCTGCTATTTTTACTCGCCAACATATAAATGGATATAGTATCGTATAGGACCCCACTTTGAGAAGCGATGGTGTACACAGACGCTTCCTGTCATGTCTCCCCCTGACTTGTATCTGCTTCCATGACGTCTGTTTCACTCACAATGCACCTCCCCTCTCTGAGCCAGCAGACAAAGCCGTTCTTTAGCGGGGCTACATACTCCAACCGAACCTCTCAAGTTTCTTACTGAGGTTGTACGTTTAGGAATAAGGTTAGGTTTAGGCATAGTTTTACAGAGCTTACGTTTATGCATAAGGATAGGTTTAGGCATTGTTTTACTGAGGTTACGTTTAGGAATAAGGTAAGGTTTAATAGGCATAGTTTAACTGGGGTTACATTTTGGAATAAGGCTAGGTTTAAGCATAGTTTTACGGAGGTTATGGTTATGAATACCTGGTGGTGACCGCTCCCAGATCCATGGATTTGATCACAATTTGGAGCTAGCGTTCCTGTTCTTCCTACAATCAACCCTGAACTGCACACAGACGTTTTAGTAGTTTGACTAGCGAGTATGACTGTATATTACTGCCTACTAAAACTTCTGGCGAAGATGGTAGGACGTCTCGGGCGGTGTGTGATTTATTTAGTTTTTGTTTCTTCATTCTGCCTAAGGCTTCGTTCTGCCAGCAGCGAAAGCAGCGGTATAGTTTTGAAGAGACGGTTCTATAGTGTCCTGAGCAAGAACAATCTCCAGGGAGGTATACAAACCCCTCTGTAATCCATCTCTGACTGACCATGAATAAACACAAGCTGAAAAAAACCCTCTGTGCCTCTGACACGTTTCCCATAGCAGCGTGTCAGAGGAGGAGATCCAGTATTAAAAGCACTGCTTCCAGCGGCTGGCTGTACACACAGTAGTGTTGCCAGAGTTTGTGAGAGAAATAATAAACAATCAGGTCTATGAAAACAAGCCCAGAAGAAGCGACTATTATATACGTAGGCCATATGAGCACTTTAGATCTGTGTTATTTTCTAAAGCATCTTGGAAAACATTCCCCCTCTGGTACGTAGCACGGGGTCCCCTGGCACAAAATATTTTCAGATGGGGATACGCAGACACTGGGTGTCCATGAAAATGTTTGAACCACCATTTAAGCAACATCAGGAAGCAAAGCCCAAATAAGCAACTACACTATAGAAACAAGCCTATAAAACCCTCAAGCAATATCTCCAAGCAATGTGCGAGCTGCAGTTTTGCTAGGCAGATTCATTGACCTAATACTGGATAGATTACTGATTGCCCAGGGTCTGGCATATATGGCCTATATCCTAAACTTAATTTGGATCTGTAAAAAAAATTGTTGTTCGGTTGGACTCTCTGTGATGTATGTAGCCACCTTTACTGAGATTGACTCACGTCTCTGTTTCATCACTCACGGCGACCACACACACACACACAGAGCCACAACATCTTTTTATTTATTTTTTTGCTTTGGGTTTGTTGTGCCACCCTCCTCCCCGACAACAACAATGCACAACTGAGTTGTTCTGCCATTTTGTTCTGAATGGTTTCTCTGCAGTGCCTGTTGTTCTGTCACATGACACTGGCTGCCCTCAACCTGCTGATGTGTTGCACCTGTTGTCATAGCTCTGGTCCTTAGAAGGTCGTTAGAAGGATTGAGCTCTCCTTAACGATGTGTTACTTCCGAGCCGTTGCGGCCACGCACCTCCCGGTATCCTCTCGCCTATAGTAAAAAAATTAAATACACTTTCACTACTCAATAAAACAAAGACGGTTTAGAGGAGTTGAAAGCATACTTTCCTTTAGTGGGAACACTCAGACCCCCCCCCCCCCCCACACACACACACACACACACACACACCTCTAAAATACACCTTTTTGGCCAGAAAAGAAAATATTTCGGTGGAAGGAAAAAACGTTAAGCCCTAACCACACCAAAGGGTCGAGACGGTTTTAGCGTTGTCCCAGCGGTGTGATATGTCCTGTTGCACATTGATTCACGTCGTCCCAAGTGATTCATTCAACTGGTTGAATTCAATGGCCGAAACCACACCAAAGGGTCACCATGCAACTCCTTGCAACCGTTTGGACCAGGAGTTGCATGGCGACCCTTTGGTGTGTTTAGGGCTTTAGAGGGCGCAGTGGAGTAACTAAAACATATTTTTTCTTCCAGTGAAATATTTTCTATACTGGCCAAAACGTGTATTTTGGACGTGAGGAGGGGAGCACTCTGAGTGTTCCCACTAAGGACAGTATACACTGACACCACGGCACGTATTCAGAGCGTCAAGCTGTGACTCCGCCCACCCCCGGGGGAAGTTGTGATTTGCTCTCGTTCACTGCAATGCAATTTGCGGCATTTCCAAAACAATATTGCGCAGAGTAGCGATTATCAAACTTATTTGCAATGCCATACGTTGAAAGATCTGTTTCCCATGGACAAGGCATGCTACCTCTGCAAGTTAGATATTATCAGCATAGATGTTTGTCCGTATGTGATTAAGGATTGGACCAATTTGCATTGGCAGCCAAATTCTTACCACGGGCTAAAACCGGATGTGACGTTTATGGGCGTTCCTGTCTAGCTTGGTGTCAGTGTATAGGCTTTCAACATCTTAAAACCGTCTTTGTTTTGGCGAGTAGCAAAGGTGTGTATTTTAGTTTTTACTACAGACGAGAGGCTGCTGCAGCCGTTCCTTCCAACGCCACGGAGCACATGGACCAGAGCTACTGTCGTTGTGTCACATGGTTACTGGCTGCTCTCAAACCTGCTGATGTTTTGCACCTCTGCTGTTGTTGTCGATGACGTCAACCTGTGTTGTTTTTTTATTTATTTACACCCATTGTCACCACAGATCCAGTCAAAACAATTCACCATATTCACAGGGCGGCCATTTTGCACACTTTTAAGTCACACTTAAAGTGCCACCGGGGGGGGGGACGTTTCCTCCCAACGTGCAAATATGACGAGAGAGCAAGATGGCCGCTGTGTGAATATGGTCAATAGAGCCCGACACAGGTCACATTTGTGGGGTCCGGTCCCAATTATTTGGGACCGGTCGTAGACCAACCCATGTTTGTCCGATAATTTGAAGGGAGAAAAAAACAATACATACACATTTAACAGAACTATATAACTACTAGGCCTTCTCCAAGCTCACGAAGCATCGAGAGCTTGGAGATTGGCGGATTATTTTATTTTTATTAAAATGTTATTGTTTTTTTTTTAATGTCTAATAACCGATATATCGGCCAAAACGTATATATCGGTCGGGCTCTAGAAAGCATTATATGCTTGAATATTATGAAGTGATTTTGACACCTCCATGTGATTCAGTGAACAATGAAATCACTTACGGTTACATTATTTATATTATTATTGCATATTATTATTATGTACTGCATATATATATATATATATATATATAATTTTGTTGGAATGTTTATGGAAGAGCATGTATATGCATGGTTTATATCCATAATAAAATAAAATAAACCTGTATTGTCAATCATCAATACAGATGCAAGCGTTCACATGGACACATCTTTGTTGAGATATTTATTTATTTTTTATTGTATTTATTTAAGAATACGAATATGGACATTATCAGTGGTGGAAAGTAACTAAGTACACATAACCTTTTCAGTAGCCTACTTTTACTTCTACTACATTTCAGAGGCAATTTTTTTACTTTTACTCCATTACAATTATTTGAACACTTTAATTTAAATTTAGATCAGAAAACGAACAGTAACCACTTCAGCCCTATATACATTTCGGCCATTTGAAAATAGCAGATCTACAAGCTCACAATACGTCGCATCGCGGCACATTGTTAGCTTGTAGATCTGCTATTTTCAAAAGATTCTGTAACACTTTGAATGAGACATTCTTCACAGTGAGTACTTTTACTTTTAGTACTTAAGTACATTTTGATGCAGATATCTTTGTACTTTTACTTAAGTACATTTTCAATACGAGATTTGTACTTTTTCCACCACTGGACATTATAAAGATATCGTTGCTGTCTGTCGGGCAGAAACCTTGTATCTCCATATTTCAGCGTTTATATATTTTTTAATTAATGCTCTATTTCGTGTAGCGAAAATAGCCGATCTACAAGCTCACGACTCGCCAAAAGCTTGTAGATCTGCTATTTCTGCTATAATAATAATGTGGGTTTCATAAACATTAAACCAATGACAAGTTTTAACAAGAGCTTGTGTGACTAAATCATAACTGCATTGGATTTATTTTTGGGACATTCAAGGTTTCCACCCCCAACATGAAACGATATATAAAACGTAATAATGCCATATTTCACAACCTCTCGTACGTGCGTCTTTATTAAAATTTGTGTCGTTTTTTGACTCCCTCTTCCTTGCGTTTCTGTTAACCCTCATGCAGACGGCAGCTCCAATGACGGGCACCCTCCCCCACCCGGCGGGGCACAAAACGCTCCGGAAGTGAGACCCCCGGCGCTCGACGACAGCCGATACACACAGCACACGTCGTGGTCATCATCGATAGAGTCCACCTCTTACCAGTCACCAGAACTTCACCAACAACAAACACCATCGCGCCACCAGGAGGAGGCCATGCGTACTGCGGGCGGCGGCCGAGACAGAGACACGAAGACGAGGGACGTCCGCTTCAGCACCGAGCCCGCCACGATGATGGACTACCAGGGCCGGCCCTTTAACAGTCCCCCCCACCACCCCCACCACCACCACCACACATGGAACAACAGCCACACCGCCGCCAGACAACAACAACTACAATTACAACAACTACCGGTACAACTACAGCCGTCTCCAGACAACAACAACATCGCCGCCGCCAACAACAAGAGCCGAGGCCGCAAGGTCAAGAAGTCGGAGTCGGAGAGCGGCATCTCCAAGCTGCTGAAGACTCTGAGGAAGGACAGCTCGGGGAAGAAGGCGGCGGCGGCCGCCGCCGAGAGAGAGCGGGAGCAGCAGCAGCGCAGCGGTGAGCTCTGCGGGCGGGAGCTCTCCACCACCACGCTGGACCGGAGGTTCGGCGGCCGGGCGGCGCGCCGCGGCTCCCTCGACCGCTCCTCCGTGGCGACGAGCGAGAACAAGCGCAATTCGTCCCCGCCGGACCGTCGCCGGGCCAAGTCCATGGACCGCCGGGGGACGCAGCATCGGGACCGCGAGCACCGGGACCGCACTCCCGAGCGCGAGGAGGAGTGCGATGACGGGGGCTTCCTCGCGGCCGTCACACCCGAGCGGAGGTTCTATGAGCGGCGGCTCCTCCTGAAGGAGCCGGTGACGCCCAGCCGAGTCGTCAACGCTACTGCCGCCACGCCTGAGCGCGTTGGCATCGTCGTCAACAACGGCGACACCTCGTCGCTCTCCTCCAGGGGGCGCTCCTCTGCCGATCGGGCCAACAACGGCAGCATGAACAACGGCAGCATGTTGTTGTCGCGCGGCGGCGACTCCTCCCCGGAGAGATACAGTGGCGGCGGCGGTAACAGAACCAACGGAACCCCTGAGAGACGCTACCGAAGCGAGCGGGACTCTTCCCCCGACTCCTCCTCCTCCACCGCCTATAGCCGGGAGGAGCTGAACTATGTGGCGGGTGCTACGGCGCCCCCTAGACTCCAAGACTACTATGGCATGTTGAAGAACAACGCCGCTCATCACAACAACGGCGCCGCCGCCGTGGCTAACAACGCTACGTTCAACAACAACAATGCGCCCGCACAAAACAACAACAACAACACGATGGCCGCCGTGGGCTGCCGTAGCAGCCCGCCGCGTCCCGCCCCCCAACACCACCACCATCTCATCCCAGAGCCCAAGAGACGGCCGTACAAAGAGAGCCCCAAGGACCTCAGCATCTAGACGCAGAGTGGACCTCCACTCTTTTTCACTTCCAAGGAACCCCCCTTGAACCCCTTTCCCTGCACTGACCCCCCCCTCCCCCCCCCCCCACACACACACACACACACACACACACACACACACACACACACACACACACACACATAACTCTGAGAGTGTACAAATGGAACCAAATGGTTACATTTGTACGCTCTCGGAGTTACGAACATGTAAAAGGATTCCGTTTTGGTTTCCTGACTATCAATAATTCAGCCCCCTCCACCCCTAGAACAACACCCGCTCCCCCACGGACCTTTGGGGTAAACTCCAACCCCCCCCCCCCCATGCCTCCTCGTACTGTTGTGGAAAACAATGTATAATACACTGGAATTATCGGAACTTGTGAGAGGATACTGACTCTTGTGATTTATTTGATCAATTGGTTTATGAATCAATCGATTTATTGACTCATTTTGACCCCCCCCCCCCAGCCACAGATTCCTAAAAACAGCAGGAGTACAATCTTTTTTTTTTCTTTTTTTCTTTTTTTTTTGTTCCATGCTGGTCGTTTTGTTATTGTTGATTATTTTTTGGAACATAAACACAAAGTTGTTGTACTATATAGTAAAAAGGTATTGTATGTGCCTGCATATATAAAAACAAGAAAAGTAAATACAGTGATTTTTCTTTCTTTTTTTGTAGGCATTTCTAAAAAAAAACGTTTCCCTCCCGGAAAGTTTGAAACAATGCTTCCAAACTTGTGGTAAAACTAGTACTTCTAAAAACAACCCATTAGTAGGCTGGTTTTAAAATGTTTTAGATGTATTTCATTTTTCTTTGTTTTTTCACTCCCCCAGAATTGCTTTTTATTGAACAAAACTATAGCACAAGATACCGATGGGTTTCACAAGTAGTGTGAATACTGGAACTGAAGACGAAAATCTAAAATTTAAGATCAGATGGTAAATCTAGACTGACGGGGTGCGCACGCTTATCCGACACACCAAAAGTCCAACATGCGCAAATCACCCACTGCTCCCGACATGCGCTGCTCCCGGCATGCGTTGCGTGGTGCTTGCGGTTAGGGTTTGGGGTAGGGTGTCGGTCTAACGACTGTCGGACTGTTAGTATGTCGGAACTAAAGCCTGTACCCAGACTGACGCATATATACATATATATATAATTATAATAATATAATATATATAATATTTTTATTTGCTCACTATTTATTTTTGGAATAATATCTGGAACAAGCTTGTTGAGAGCTGTATGGTCCGTGACATTCTGTACCTTGGGGGAAAAAGCATGTTAGAATCCTACTTTTTGTTGTCGATTTTGTCGCGGTCGGGCGGAAACCGAAACCGTTCCATTTTAGACCTGAGGCCGATGCTACAAATGTCTTCTAAATCTTAGTTTTTCTGCCTGAAAATGTTACTATAATCAATGGTTCTCATACTTTTTTCATGTCAAGGCCCCCCAGAATTGGCATGCATTTGGCCGCCTGTATTTGTTTTACTTCTAATTGGTTTGTACTAATAAGGTAAATCTAAAAAGTAACTTCTAACTAGAGATGTTGCGGAGTAGTGGTATAAAGTGTTGAAAAATGGACAACTTAAAATTACCTAAATGTTTTACCTAAGTACGGTACTTGAGTAAATGTACTTAAAAAATGCAGCAGATCTGCATATTTAATTTTAATCCTGAAAAGTAACAGTTTTGGACACGTGAGGTTTCCACTCGACACAGACGATATGACAGAAAGATCGTATTTTCAACTGGGGAAAAAAAGATTCACGTTGACACTGTTTTATGTTGCGCAAACAAAATACGCTATATCGCTATGTCTGTCACACGACCCAGTCAAGCACAAATGTTACTTTAAACGCCCTCAAGTCTACATCCTGCATCGACATTTTAAATACTGTACGTACGTATGAAACAGTTAAAACTGAGGGAACAGTTCACTTTCCTCTCATGAAAGATACACCTAAAAGGGCTGATCATCACACTGAGCACTGGAACTATACAAATGTAATTTTAAGAATCGTCAAGTGGGTGGCATAGAAACGGGCAGAAATCTCCATATTATTATTATTATTTCCCCGTAAATTAACTCCCTACTTGATCATACTACAGCATCACACGAAAGCATCAAAAGTAGCAGATCTACAAGCTCAAAATGTGGCGTGAAGTGACATCTGCTACTTTTGCAACTCTTGAATTTGAATCCTTAAAAGTAACAAGTTTGGACATGAGCTTTCCACCCGACGGAGACGCGTTATGCATAATATCTAATGAAATTGAACGATATAAAACCCAACATACTGGCATCTCTGGTATCTCTGGTATCTCTACCACCCAACGATATAAAACCCAAATTAGCTTGGGGGACCCCCTGGAATCTCTGTTGTGGACCCCCTGGGCGTCCCCGGACCCCACTTTGAGAACCATTTGACGTACATAACTTTATGGATGTCGTTCTGGGTGTGAGCAGTCAGCTACGATGTAGTGGTGAGACGAACCAACCTGCAGTCACTCGTATCTTCAAACAAAGATCACGTGTAGGCTCAAACATCTCAGAGAAACAATGCCAGATTTTACAAGTTGCCATTGGGCCTACGTGATTTAAGATATAGGCCTAGCCAAAAGAAAGAAATAAGAAAAAGACAAAAAAGATATGTCCCAAACGTACGTGCACACGGTCTTCACTGGAGATGCTTGTGTAGTTGTGCATCAGATGAGTGTATATCGACTCATCTGATAACCTGTATTGTCTGAATAAAGTTCAGTGAAAACAACTTATAGTCATTGTAAACCATCACCTGATTAGCGTTTGCACAATGACTGCATCTCGGTTCATAAGACAATGAGCAAACGTTGCTTAAATGTGGCGCAAGTGATTATTATTATTATTATTACATTTTGTTAAAATAACTGTTCTGATAGTAATCATTGCTGTATACACAGCTAAACACTAGTATAAGTGTTTCTTGCAGTAACGGGGGTCTCCCTGTCTCCAGCGCTTTTTCAAAGGGAAATACCGGTACCTACTACCTACACATTTATTATTCACTGACTCTCTGTTTCCGAGTGAAACGGCTTTCAAACTAAAGGTGTTCTCAATAGAAAATCAATGTGTAGCAGTCCTGGAGTACACAATTCAGACACCAGATGGGGGTGTTGGCGGTAAATGAATTAAATAAGCCCTATTTATACTTCCAAAAATAAATTGCCCATGTACAAGCTCACATGGTAGTGGATCTACAAGCTCAAAGTACGATTTGTTACATGTTACCACAGTGTCCTCCGCATCTGACCCATCTCTTGGAGCGGTGAGCCACAGCCGTGCCTCCCTCGGGAATCATTTGATTAGATCACATGGTAGTAGATCCACAAGTTCAATACAACTTTTTAAATATCATGGCAATGAAAAATGAACCGGTTATCACTTGTAAGTACCTTAATTAGAAAGGTTTGGTTTCCTTCTAGTAGAATTCTCTTCTACTTCGTCCACATCCGATAAGTAGTTATTATAGAGTAGATCTACGCCTCAAATGTCCAAACGTTCAAATTTGATTATGTTGGCGGAGTCCTCAGTTCAAATGTGAGAAGGTTGTGAACCCACTGGGTTTTAGATATAGGCCTAGTTTTGATAGACAGATGTTTGAGGTACGGAACTCGATGTCGATCTGCCATCCTGAGCCACGTATACGCTGTCACACCACTGGAATCTGACCGCTGCTTTACCACGTATTTATGTGTTTTTATGTTTCACTAACCAACTTGAAAGAAACATATATTGGGGGGAATAACCACACCACAACACAATCTGTTACCTAGTTTTTCACTGTCGTCGCCATGTGGTACTGTATCGAACAGAAGGATGAATAAAAAAAAGAGCGAAAAGAAAAATGTATTCGAAGACATTAGAGGCCCGCGTTGGCCATGACGAACCTGTAAAGAGTTTTACTATAATGTAACAAATAGGATTTACCTCGTTGAAGGAAATTTAAAAATGTTGCCTTTTTCTTGTACAAAAGAGAAATTTATGAGAAACCTCAATGGTTTGTGGGGGAATGTGACGATGATGATATTGTGTTTATATTTCTGAAAATGGACCTGTTTTGATTCACGGGGGGAATAATGACGATTTGCTCCGGATCAGGTATATGATGTAAATGAAGTATGTATTTGGTAAATCAGAAGCTGTTTGTTGGTTTGAAAACTCTCTCTCTCGATGGTTAGCCTGCCTTTGTATTATAAAGCACTTGTATGCAGTGTGTGTTCTTTAAAAAGCATTATTTCTCGCGACGTGCTCCGGACAATAATGCCGTCTCTGTGTTGATGAAAAAGCAGTACATGTATATGGGCCAATCCTTTTTTTTCTTCTTTTTTTTCTCTCTTTTTTTCTTTTTTTATAAAACTATGCATATATAAATACTACATTGTTCATAGCTTTATTTGACCCATGAAGCTATATACATAACTTTAGTCTAAGTACAAGTAGTTGTGGACTTTATCTGGTAAAAGCTTCTTTTCCTTGAGATGGATCACAATGTATATGTAGCTATCGAAAGAAGTCTGTGAATGCTATTTTTATTATCAAATAAAGTTTTCCATACAAATAAAAAAACAAAACAAATTTGTTATCATGTTTTGTCACCGTTTTTGGGAACCCTTTAAAAATGCTTAAAATCACAGAGAGCTCAATGGTACCCTGATAAGACGATGTCAATGTGAGCCAGAGGTTGTGAGTTCAAATCCAGGTGAGTTCCTTCTACTCTTCACTGTGGACCGCACCTTTTGGAGAATAACACTGGAATAACAATGGAGCTGAGGAGATTCTAGAGCATGGTGGCTCTCTATGATAAGGTGCTGTCTATGTGAGCCACAGGTCATGGGTTCAAGCTCAGCCCATGGCCCATCGTATCAGACGGCATACTAAGTATGTAGGACTAGTAGCATGCCAAAGTTTGTGCTATTGCCATAGAGAATGCATTGGGCGTTTAAGTTAAATAACTCAGAAACTACAAAACATTTAAAAGTAAAAAGTTCCAGCATGTGTCTCCACAGTAAGCTGAATAGTAAAAAGTGTGAATGGAGTTTCTAGGTGAAAGCGCTTTTTTGACGTGCCAATGTCTGCCATTGAGCCCCATTGTAAATTTGAAAGCACTATATTTCTAAAACTATGAAACATTTCAAATATTCCTTTTCAGGCAAACATGTCCACCGTAAGATGAACCTAAGTAGGCTAGAATGGGGTTGCTAGGTGTAAGTATGTAGGCTTCTCTGTTGTTAGCAAAACATGCTAATGTTTCTCATCCTCCGCAACACCCATTCTCATACACAGCTATACTTTTAAGTATGTTGCGGTAGAGAGAACGTCATCATTTTGGACCATGGGCTATAGCCCATAATCGTACGGCATACTATAGCACGCCGTTTTTCATCATTTTTGAGGATTTGAAAAAAACGATGGGTTATAGCCCATCGTTTTTTGAATTTTTGGAGAAAAGAAAATCCTCGTTTTTCATCATTTTTGACCATGGGCTATAGCCCATATCGTACGGCATTCTATAGCACGCCGTTTTTCATCATTTTTGAGGATTTGAAAAAAAAAAAAAAAAACGATGGGTTATAGCCCATTGTTTTTTGAATTTTTGAAAAAAAAATTATCCTCGTTTTTCATCATTTTTGACCATAGGCTATAGCCCATACCGTACGGCATACTATAGCACGCTGTTTTTCATCATTTTTGAGGATTTGAAAAAAAGAAAATTTAAAAAAACGATGGGTTATAGCCCATTGTTTTTTGAATTTTTGAATATTTATTTTATCCTCGTTTTTCATCATTTTTGACCATGGGCCCATCGTTTTTTGAATTGTTGGAAAAAAAATTACCTAGTTTTTCATCATTTTTGACCAAGGGCTATAGCCTATACCGTACGGCATACTATAGCACGCCGTTTTTCATCATTTTTGAGGATTTAAAAGAAACAAAAAACAAACAAAAAAACGATGGGTTATAGCCCATCGTTTTTTGAATTTTTGAAAAAAAAATTATCCTCGTTTTTCATCATTTTTGACCATGGGCTATAGCCCATATCGTACGGTATACTATAGCACGCCGTTTTTCATCATTTTTGAGGATTGGAAAAAAATGAAAGAAAAAAAAAACGATGGGTTATAGCCCATCGTTTTTTGATTTATTTATTTTTAACCTCGTTTTTCATCATTTTTGACCATGGGCTATGGCCCATACCGTACGTACGGTATACTATAGCACATTTTTGAGGATTTGAAAAAACAAAAAAACAAAAAAAAAAACATGGGTTATAGCCCATTGTTTTTTTTAATAAAAAAAAAAAAAAGTCCTTGTTTTTCATCATTTTGGACCATGGGCTATAGCCCATATGGTACGGCATACTATAGCACACCGTTTTTCATCATTTTTGAGGATTGGAAAAAAAAGAAAGAAAAAAAAACGATGGGTTATGGCCCATCGTTTTTTTAATTAAAAGAAAATATATATATCCTCCTTTTTCATCATTTTTGACCATGGGCTATAGCCCATACCGTACGGCATACTATAGCACGCCGTTTTTCATAATTTTTGAGTATTTGAAAAAAATGAAAAAATGAAAATAACGATGGGTTATAGCCCATCGTTTTTTGAATTTTTGAATTTTCTTTTATCCTCGTTTTTCATCATTTTGGACCATGGGCTATATGGCCCATATGGTACGGCATACTATAGCACGCCGTTTTTCATCATTTTTGAGGATTTGAAAAAAAAAAAAAAAAAAAAAAAAGAACATGGGTTATAGCCCATTGTTTTTTGAATTTTTGAACATTTATTTTATCCTCGTTTTTCATAATTTTTGACCATGGGCCCATACTGTACGCCCAGCACGCCGTTTTTCATCATTTTCGAGGATTTTCGAGGATTTGAAAAACTAGTTTAAACTAGTTTAAAGTCTCATTTCTAATGTCATAATATTCTTTTTGGAAAATGATGGTCCCATTTATAAAATAAATGACTATAAAGTCGCGTATGTTCTGAGGGGCGTGGCTACCGTTACAGTCTATGATCGGGAGTCCCCACACACTCGAGTCAAAATAAAAACCAACGGAGAAGAAGGGGGGAAGTCCCGCCTCGTTGTCTGGGCAGCCAATGGCCAGCTGGGCCCAAACGGAGCCAGCCAATGTCCAGCTCGGCCCAAACGGATCTAGAAAGATGGCGACTTACAGTGCAGGAATAACAGGCTTCATTTTACGTCCATGTTAGACCCGGGGAACGCTTTGTCCATATTTTTTATAGTCTATGGTTATAGCCCATCGTTTTTTGAATTTTTGAAAAAAAAAATTAACCTCGTTTTTCCTCATTTTTGACCATGGGGCTATGGCCCATACCGTAAGGCATACTATAGCACGCCGTTTTTCTACATTTTTGAGGATTTGAAAAAAACAAACAAAAAAAACATGGGTTATAGCCCATCGTTTTTTACATTTTTGATTATTATTTTTTAACCTCGTTTTTCATCATTTTGGACCATGGCCTATAGCCCATACCATATGGCATACTATAGCACGCCGTTTTCTTAACATTTTTGAGGATTTGAAAAAAAAGAAAAAAAAACAAAAACATGGGTTATAGCCCATCGTTTTTTGAATTTTAGATTTTGTTTTTATCCTTGTTTTTCATCATTTTTGACCATCCCACTGAGCAATAGCCGGCTATTAGACGTGCGTCTAAAAATGGGATAAAAAATGTCTAAAAATAGACGTCTAAAAAACTTAAATTTTTAGACGTCTATTTTTAGACGTTTTTTATCCCATTTTTAGACGCACGTAGATTTTGTTTTTATCCTCGTTTTTCATCATTTTTGACCATCCCACTGAGCAATAGCCGGCTATTAGACGTGCGTCTAAAAATGGGATAAAAAATGTCTAAAAATAGACGTCTAAAAAAGTTTTAGACGTCTATTTTTAGACGTTCTTTATGGTTATAGCCCATCGTTTTTTGAATTTTTGATTTTTTTTTTATCCTCGTTTTTCATCATTTTTGACCATGGGCTATAGCCCATACCGTACGGCATAGCCTACTATAGCACAACGTTTTTCATCATTTTTGAGGATTTTTAAAAAATGAAAAAAAAAACAAAAACATGGGTTATATAGCCCATCGTTTTTTCAATTGTTGGAAAAAAAATTAACCTCGTTTTTCATCATTTTTGACCAAGGGCTATAGCCTATACCGTACGGCATACTATAGCACGCCGTTTTTCATCATTTTTGAGGATTTAAAAGAAACAAAAAACAAAAAAAAAACGATGGGTTATAGCCCATCGTTTTTTGAATTTTTGAAATAAAAAAATCCTCGTTTTTCATCATTTTTGACCATGGGCTATAGCCCATACCGTACGGCATACTACAGCACGCCGTTTTTCATCATTTTTGAGGATTGGAAAAAAATGAAAAAAAAAAAAAAAACGATGGGTTATAACCCATCGTTTTTGTATGTTTTTAATTGTTTTTCATCATTTTTGACTATCCCACTGAGCAATAGCCGGCTATTAGACGTGCATCTAAAAATGGGATAAAAAACGTCTAAAAATAGACGTCTAAAAAACGTCTAAAAATAGACGTCTAAAACACATCTATTTTTAGACGTGTTTTAGACGTCTATTTTTAGACGTTTTTTATCCCATTTTTAGACGCTCGTCTAATAGCCCATATCATACGGCATACTGTAGCACGCCGTTTTTCATCATTTTTGAGGATTTGAAAAAAATAGCCCATCGTTTTTTTAATTTTATTTATCCTCGTTTTTCATCATTTTGTATGTAGGACTAGTATAGCATGCCAAAGTTTGTGCTATTGCCATAGAGAATGCATTGGGCGTTTAAGTTAAATAACTCAGAAACTATAAAACATTTCAAAGTAAAAAAGTTCCAGCATGTGTCTCCACAGTAAGCTGAATAATAAAAAGTGTGAATGGAGTTTCTAGGTGAAAGGGACTTTTGACGTGCCAATGTCTGCCATTGAGCCCCATTGTACATTTGAAAGCACTATATTTCTAAAACTATGAAACATTTCAAATATTCCTTTTCAGGCAAACATGTCCACCGTAAGATGAACCTAAGTAGGCTAGAATGGGGTTGCTAGGTGTAAGAATGTAGGCTTCTATGTTGTTAGCAAAACATCATCATGGGTGTTGCGGAGGATGAGAATTAGTTTCTCATCCTCTGCAACACCCATTCTCATACACCGCTATACTTGTAAGTATGTTGCGGTAGAGAACGTCATCATTTTGGACCATGGGCTATATCGTACGGCATACTGTAGCATGCCGTTTTTCATCATTTTTGAGGATTTGAAAAAAATGAAAAAATGAAAAACATGGGTTATAGCCCATTGTTTTTTTAATTTATGAAAAAAAAATATATCCTTGTTTTTCATCAATTTTGACCATGGGCTATGGCCCATACCGTACGGCGTACTATAGCATGCCGTTTTTCATCATTTTTGAGGATTTGAAAAAAATGAAGAAAAAAAAAAACATGGGTTATATCCCATCGTTTTTTGAATTTTTGAAAAAAAGAAATTATCCTCGTTTTCATCATTTTTGACCATGGGCTATAGCCCATACCGTACGGCATACTATAGCACACCGTTTTTTGATTTTTTTTTAATCCTCCTCCTGGCAATTGTTTTTGCATCTAGTCAAGGTCCATTATTCATTCAGTATTTGAGCCACGGACCACCATTTGAGGCCATTTAGCCTCAAATACTGAATGAACAATGGACCTCGACTAGATGCAAAAACAATTGTGTTTGTTAAGAAAGAAACATTCTCAGTCCTCGACGGGGAGGAGAACCCGGGCCCCGATATCCACACACCGCTGACAGTAACCTCTCAGCTACTGGAACGTGGTTTAAAAGAGTAGGGGAGAGCCGCCAAGGTTGTAACGCTTCACGGTTGTTACATGGACGTAATCTCTTGATTGGTCAACGCCACCATGACGCCATCGCGTCAGTATGTGTACAGCAACGTACTCTACGTGCCCAGGAAGTTTGAAGTGTTTACCTTCATCCCACGGGGAGCTATTGGCGAAAAACAGATTTTTCTCAAAAAGCAAATTTTTTACACCTGGAGTATATACGGCATACTATAGCACGCCGTTTTTCATCATTTTTGAGGATTTGAAAAAAATGAAAAACAAAACCGATGGGTTATAGCCCATGTTTTTTTTTTTTTTTTTTTTTTTTTTTTAAACCTTAAAAAATGATGAAAAACGGATTGCTATAGTATGCCGTACAGTATGGGATATAGCCCATGGTCAAAAATGGGACGTCTAAAAATAGACGTCTAAAACACGTCTATTTTTAGACGTGTTTTAGACGTCTATCTTTAGACGTTTTTATCCCATTTTTAGACGCTCGTCTAATAGCCCATACTGTACGGCATACTATAGCACGCCGTTTTTCATCATTTTTGAGGATTTGAAAAAAAAAAAAAAAACAACTATGGGTTATAGCCCATCGTTTTTTGAATTTTTAAACTTTTTGTTCAAATCCTTAAAAATGATGAAAAACGGCGTGCTATAGTATGCCGTACGGTATGGGCTATAGCCCATGGTCAAAAATGGGATAAAAAACGTCTAAAAATAGACGTCTAAAACACGTCTATTTTTAGACGTGTTTTAGACGACTATTTTTAGACGTTTTTATCCCGTTTTTAGACGCTCGTCTAATAGCCCATACTGTACGGCATACTATAGCACGCCGTTTTTCATCATTTTTGAGGATTTGAAAAAAAACGAAAAAAAAAAACGATTGGTTATAGGCCATCGTTTTTGGATTTTTTTTAACTTTTTTTCAAATCCTAAAAAATTATGAAAAACGGCTTGCTATAGTATGCCGTACAGTATGGGCTATAGCCCATGGTCAAAAATGGGATAAAAAACGTCTAAAAATAGACGTCTAAAACACGTCTATTTTTAGACGTGTTTTAGACGTCTATTTTTAGACGTTTTTATCCCATTTTTAGACGCTCGTCTAATAGCCCATACTGTACGGCATACTATAGCACGCCGTTTTTCATCATTTTTGAAAAAAAAGGAAAAAAAAAAAAACGATGGGTTATAGCCCATCGTTTTTGGATTTTTTTAACTTTTTTTCAAATCCTTAAAAATGATGAAAAACGGCGTGCTATAGTATGCCGTACGGTATGGGCTATAGCCCATGGTCAAAAATGGGATAAAAAACGTCAAAAAATAGACGTCTAAAACACGTCTATTTTTAGACGTGTTTTAGACGTCTATTTTTAGACGTTTTTATCCCATTTTTAGACGCTCGTCTAATAGCCCATACTGTACGGCATACTATAGCACGCCGTTTTTCATCATTTTTGAGGATTTGAAAAAAAAAGAAAAAAAGAACCGATGGGTTATAGCCCATCGTTTTTGGATTTTTTAAACTTTTTTTCAAATCCTAAAAAATGATGAAAAACGGCTTGCTATAGTATGCCGTACAGTATGGGCTATAGCCCATGGTCAAAAATGGGATAAAAAACGTCTAAAAATAGACGTCTAAAACACGTCTATTTTTAGACGTGTTTTAGACGTCTATTTTTAGACGTTTTTATCCCATTTTTAGACGCTCGTCTAATAGCCTATACTGTACGGCATACTATAGCACGCCGTTTTTCATCATTTTTGAGGATTTGAAAAATTATGAAAAAAAAAACCGATGGGTTATAGCCCATCGTTTTTGGATTTTTTAAACTTTTTTTCAAATCCTAAAAAATGATGAAAAACGGCTTGCTATAGTATGCCGTACAGTATGGGCTATAGCCCATGGTCAAAAATGGGATAAAAAACGTCAAAAAATAGAAGTCTAAAACACGTCTATTTTTTGACGTGTTTTAGACGTCTATCTTTAGACGTTTTTATCCCATTTTTAGACGCTCGTCTAATAGCCCATACTGTACGGCATACTATAGCACGCCGTTTTTCATCATTTTTGAGGATTTGAAAAAACAAAAAAAACAAACTATGGGTTATAGCCCATCGTTTTTGGATTTTTTTAACTTTTTTTCAAATCCTTAAAAATGATGAAAAACGGCGTGCTATAGTATGCCGTACGGTATGGGCTATAGCCCATGGTCAAAAATGGGATAAAAAACGTCTAAAAATAGACGTCTAAAACACGTCTATTTTTAGACGTGTTTTAGACGACTATTTTTAGACGTTTTCATCCCATTTTTAGACGCTCGTCTAATAGCCCATACTGTACGGCATACTATAGCACGACGTTTTTCTACATTTTTGAGGATTAAAAAAAAATAAAAAACGATGGGTTATAGCCCATCGTTTTTGGATTTTTTTAACTTTTTTTCAAATCCTTAAAAATGATGAAAAACGGCGTGCTATAGTATGCCGTACGGTATGGGCTATAGCCCATGGTCAAAAATGGGATAAAAAACGTCTGAAAATAGACGTCTAAAACACGTCTATTTTTAGACGTGTTTTAGACGTCTATTTTTAGACGTTTTTATCCCATTTTTAGACGCTCGTCTAATAGCCCATACTGTACGGCATACTATAGCACGCCGTTTTTCATCATTTTTGAGGATTTGAAAAAAAGAAGAAAAAAAAAACCGATGGGTTATAGCCCATCGTTTTTGGATTTTTTAAACTTTTTTTCAAATCCTAAAAAATGATGAAAAACGGCTTGCTATAGTATGCCGTACAGTATGGGCTATAGCCCATGGTCAAAAATGGGATAAAAAACGTCTAAAAATAGACGTCTAAAACACGTCTATTTTTAGACGTGTTTTAGACGTCTATTTTTAGACGTTTTTATCCCATTTTTAGACGCTCGTCTAATAGCCCATACTGTACGGCATACTATAGCACGCCGTTTTTCATCATTTTTGAGGATTTGAAAAATAATGAAAAAAAAAACCGATGGGTTATAGCCCATCGTTTTTGGATTTTTTAAACTTTTTTTCAAATCCTAAAAAATGATGAAAAACGGCTTGCTATAGTATGCCGTACAGTATGGGCTATAGCCCATGGTCAAAAATGGGATAAAAAACGTCAAAAAATAGACGTCTAAAACACGTCTATTTTTAGACGTGTTTTAGACGACTATTTTTAGACGTTTTTATCCCATTTTTAGACGCTCGTCTAATAGCCCATACTGTACGGCATACTATAGCACGCCGTTTTTCATCATTTTTGAGGATTTGAAAGAAAAGGAAAAAAAAAAAACGATGGGTTATAGCCCATCGTTTTTGGATTTTTTTTAACTTTTTTTCAAATCCTTAAAAATGATGAAAAACGGCGTGCTATAGTATGCCGTACGGTATGGGCTATAGCCCATGGTCAAAAATGGGATAAAAAACGTCTAAAAATAGACGTCTAAAACACGTCTATTTTTAGACGTGTTTTAGACGTCTATTTTTAGACGTTTTTATCCCATTTTTAGACGCTCGTCTAATAGCCCATACTGTACGGCATACTATAGCACGCCGTTTTTCATCATTTTTGAGGATTTGAAAAAAAAAGAAAAAAAAAACCGATGGGTTATAGCCCATCGTTTTTGGATTTTTTTCTTTTTTTTTCAAATCCTAAAAAATGATGAAAAACGGCTTGCTATAGTATGCCGTACAGTATGGGCTATAGCCCATGGTCAAAAATGGGATAAAAAACGTCAAAAAATTGAAGTCTAAAACACGTCTATTTTTTGACGTGTTTTAGACGTCTATCTTTAGACGTTTTTATCCCATTTTTAGACGCTCGTCTAATAGCCCATACTGTACGGCATACTATAGCACGCCGTTTTTCATCATTTTTGAGGATTTGAAAAAACAAAAAAAACAAACTATGGGTTATAGCCCATCGTTTTTTGAATTTTTAAACTTTTTTTCAAATCCTTAAAAATGATGAAAAACGGCGTGCTATAGTATGCCGTACGGTATGGGCTATAGCCCATGGTCAAAAATGGGATAAAAAACGTCTAAAAATAGACGTCTAAAACACGTCTATTTTTAGACGTTTTTTAGACGACTATTTTTAGACGTTTTTATCCCATTTTTAGACGCTCGTCTAATAGCCCATACTGTACGGCATACTATAGCACGACGTTTTTCTACATTTTTGAGGATTAAAAAAAAATAAAAAATGATGGGTTATAGCCCATCGTTTTTGGATTTTTTTAACTTTTTTTCAAATCCTTAAAAATGATGAAAAACGGCGTGCTATAGTATGCCGTACGGTATGGGCTATAGCCCATGGTCAAAAATGGGATAAAAAACGTCTAAAAATAGACGTCTAAAACACGTCTATTTTTAGACGTGTTTTAGACGTCTATTTTTAGACGTTTTTATCCCATTTTTAGACGCTCGTCTAATAGCCCATACTGTACGGCATACTATAGCACGCCGTTTTTCATCATTTTTGAGGATTTGAAAAATAATGAAAAAAAAAACCGATGGGTTATAGCCCATCGTTTTTGGATTTTTTTAACTTTTTTTCAAATCCTAAAAAATGATGAAAAACGGCTTGCTATAGTATGCCGTACAGTATGGGCTATAGCCCATGGTCAAAAATGGGATAAAAAACGTCTAAAAATAGAAGTCTAAAACACGTCTATTTTTTGACGTGTTTTAGACGTCTATCTTTAGACGTTTTTATCCCATTTTTAGACGCTCGTCTAATAGCCCATACTGTACGGCATACTATAGCACGCCGTTTTTCATCATTTTTGAGGATTTGAAAAAACAAAAAAAACAAACTATGGGTTATAGCCCATCGTTTTTGGATTTTTTAAACTTTTTTTCAAATCCTAAAAAATGATGAAAAACGGCTTGCTATAGTATGCCGTACAGTATGGGCTATAGCCCATGGTCAAAAATGGGATAAAAAACGTCTAAAAATAGACGTCTAAAACACGTCTATTTTTAGACGTGTTTTAGACGTCTATTTTTAGACGTTTTTATCCCATTTTTAGACGCTCGTCTAATAGCCCATACTGTACGGCATACTATAGCACGCCGTTTTTCATCATTTTTGAGGATTTGAAAAATTATGAAAAAAAAAACCGATGGGTTATAGCCCATCGTTTTTGGATTTTTTTAACTTTTTTTCAAATCCTAAAAAATGATGAAAAACGGCTTGCTATAGTATGCCGTACAGTATGGGCTATAGCCCATGGTCAAAAATGGGATAAAAAACGTCTAAAAATAGACGTCTAAAACACGTCTATTTTTAGACGTGTTTTAGACGACTATTTTTAGACGTTTTTATCCCATTTTTAGACGCTCGTCTAATAGCCCATACTGTACGGCATACTATAGCACGACGTTTTTCTACATTTTTGAGGATTCAAAAAAAATAAAAAACGATGGGTTATATAGCCCATCGTTTTTGGATTTTTTAAACTTTTTTTCAAATCCTTAAAAATGATGAAAAACGGCGTGCTATAGTATGCCGTACGGTATGGGCTATAGCCCATGGTCAAAAATGGGATAAAAAACGTCTAAAAATAGACGTCTAAAACACGTCTATTTTTAGACGTGTTTTAGACGTCTATTTTTAGACGTTTTTATCCCATTTTTAGACGCTCGTCTAATAGCCCATACTGTACGGCATACTATAGCACGCCGTTTTTCATCATTTTTGAGGATTTGAAAAATAATGAAAAAAAAAACCGATGGGTTATAGCCCATCGTTTTTGGATTTTTTTAACTTTTTTTCAAATCCTAAAAAATGATGAAAAACGGCTTGCTATAGTATGCCGTACAGTATGGGCTATAGCCCATGGTCAAAAATGGGATAAAAAACGTCTAAAAATAGACGTCTAAAACACGTCTATTTTTAGACGTGTTTTAGACGTCTATTTTTAGACGTTTTTATCCCATTTTTAGACGCTCGTCTAATAGCCCATACTGTACGGCATACTATAGCACGTTATCCTCGTTTTTCATCATTTTTGACCATGGGCTATAGCCCATATCGTATGGCATACTATAGCACGCCGTTTTTCATCATTTTTGAGGAATTGAAAAAATTTTGTAAATTTCAAAAAGTTGGGTTATAGCCCATCGTTTTTTGAATTTTTGAAAAAAAACATTATCCTCGTTTTTCATCATTTTTGACCATGGGCTATAGCCCATATCGTATGGCATACTATAGCACACCGTTTTTCATCGTTTTTGAGGAATTGAAAAAAATTCAAAATTTCAAAAAGTTGGGTTATAGCCCATCGTTTTTTGAATTTTTGAAAAAAAAAATTATCCTCGTTTTTCATCATTTTTGACCATGGGCTATAGCCCATATCGTATGGCATACTATAGCACGCCATTTTTCATCGTTTTTGAGGAATTGAAAAAAAAAATCAAAATTTCAAAAAGTTGGGTTATACCCCATCGTTACATTTATTTTTCAAAAATGATGAAAAACTAGTTTAAAAAAACAATTCAAAATTTCAAAAAAACGATGGGCTATAACCCATGTTTTTTGAAATTTTGAATTTTTTTAAATCCTCAAAAATGATGAAAAACGGCGTGCTATAGTATGCCGTACGGTATGGGCTATAGCCCATGTTCAAAAATGATGAAAAACGAGGTTTAAAAAAAAATCTAAATTTCAAAAAAACGATGGGCTATAACCCATGTTTTTTGAAATTTAGATTTTTTTTTTAATCCTCAAAAATGATGAAAAACCGCGTGTTATAGTATGCCGTACGGTAGGGGGTATAGCCCATGTTTAAAAATGATGAAAAACGAGGTTTAATTTTTTTTCAAAATTTCAAAAAAACGATGGGCTATAACCCATGTTTTTTTTATTTATTTATTTTTTCAAATCCTCAAAAATGATGAAAAACCGCGTGTTATAGTATGCCATACGGTAGGGGCTATAGCCCATGTTTAAAAATGATGAAAAACGAGGTTTAAAAAAAATTCAAAATTTCAAAAAAACGATGGGCTATAACCCATGTTTTTTGAAATTTTGAATTTTTTTCAAATCCTCAAAAATGATGAAAAACGGCGTGTTATAGTATGCCGTACGGTAGGGGCTATAGCCCATGTTCAAAAATGATGAAAAACGAGGTTTAAAAAAAATCAAAATTTCAAAAAAACGATGGGCTATAACCCATGTTTTTTTAAATTTAGATTTTTTTTTAAATCCTCAAAATTGATGAAAAACGGCGTGTTATAGTATGCCGTACGGTAGGGGCTATAGCCCATGTTTAAAAATGATGAAAAACGAGGTTTAATTTTTTTTTCAAAATTTCAAAAAAACGATGGGCTATAACCCATGTTTTTTTTATTTTTTTTTTTTTTCAAATCCTCAAAAATGATGAAAAACCGCGTGTTATAGTATGCCGTACGGTAGGGGCTATAGCCCATGTTTAAAAATGATGAAAAACGAGGTTTAAAAAAAATTCAAAATTTCAAAAAAACGATGGGCTATAACCCATGTTTTTTGAAAATTTGAATTTTTTTCAAATCCTCAAAAATGATGAAAAACGGCGTGTTATAGTATGCCGTACGGTAGGGGCTATAGCCCATGTTTAAAAATGATGAAAAACGAGGTTTAATTTATTTTTTTAATTTCAAAAAAACGATGGGCTATAACCCATGTTTTTTTTTTTTTTTTTTTTTTTCAAATCCTCAAAAATGATGAAAAACCGCGTGTTATAGTATGCCGTACGGTAGGGGCTATAGCCCATGTTTAAAAATGATGAAAAACGAGGTTTAATTTTTTTTTTAAATTTAAAAAAAACGATGGGCTATAACCCATGTTTTTTTTAATTTTGAATTTTTTTCACATCCTCAAAAATGATGAAAAACGGCGTCCTATAGTATGCCGTACGGTATGGGCTATAGCCCATGGTCAAAAATGATGAAAAACGAGGTTTAATTTTTTTTCAAATTTTCAAAAAAACGATGGGCTATAACCCATGTTTTTTGAAATTTTGATTTTTTTTCAAATCCTCAAAAATGATGAAAAACGGTGTGTTATAGTATGCCGTACGGTAGGGGCTATAGCCCATGTTTAAAAATGATGAAAAACGAGGTTTACAAATTTTTTTTAATTAAAAAAAAAAAACGATGGGCTATAACCCATGTTTTTTGAATTTTTTTATTTTTTTTAAATCCTCAAAAATGATGAAAAACGGCGTGTTATAGTATGCCGTACGGTAGGGGCTATAGCCCATGTTCAAAAATGATGAAAAACGAGGTTTAAAAAAAATCAAATTTAAAAAAAAACGATGGGCTATAACCCATGTTTTTTGAAATTTAGATTTTTTTTTAAATCCTCAAAAATGATGAAAAACGGCGTGTTATAGTATGCCGTACGGTAGGGGCTATAGCCCATGTTTAAAAATGATGAAAAACGAGGTTTAATTTTTTTTCAAAATTTCAAAAAAACGATGGGCTATAACCCATGTTTTTTTTATTTTATTTTTTTTTCAAATCCTCAAAAATGATGAAAAACCGCGTGTTATAGTATGCCTTACGGTAGGGGCTATAGCCCATGTTTAAAAATGATGAAAAACGAGGTTTAAAAAAATTTCAAAATTTCAAAAAAACGATGGGCTATAACCCATGTTTTTTGAAATTTTTAAATTTTTTCACATCCTCAAAAATGATGAAAAACGGCGTGTTATAGTATGCCGTACGGTAGGGGCTATAGCCCATGTTTAAAAATGATGAAAAACGAGGTTTAAAAAAAAAATCAAAATTTCAAAAAAACGATGGGCTATAACCCATGTTTTTTGAAATTTTGAATTTTTTTTAAATCCTCAAAAATGATGAAAAACGGCGTGTTATAGTATGCCGTACGGTATGGGCTATAGCCCATGTTCAAAAATGATGAAAAACGAGGTTTAAAAAAAATCAAAATTTCAAAAAAACGATGGGCTATAACCCATGTTTTTTTTAATTTAGATTTTTTTTTAAATCCTCAAAATTGATGAAAAACGGCGTGTTATAGTATGCCGTACGGTAGGGGCTATAGCCCATGTTTAAAAATGATGAAAAACGAGGTTTAATTTTTTTTCAAATTTTCAAAAAAACGATGGGCTATAACCCATGTTTTTTTTTTGTTTTTTTTTTTTCAAATCCTCAAAAATGATGAAAAACCGCGTGTTATAGTATGCCGTACGGTAGGGGCTATAGCCCATGTTTAAAAATGATGAAAAACGAGGTTTAAAAAAAAATCAAAATTTCAAAAAAACGATGGGCTATAACCCATGTTTTTTGAAATTTTGAATTTTTTTCAAATCCTCAAAAATGATGAAAAACGGCGTGTTATAGTATGCCGTACGGTAGGGGCTATAGCCCATGTTTAAAAATGATGAAAAACGAGGTTTAATTTTTTTTTTTAATTTAAAAAAAACTATGGGCTATAACCCATGTTTTTTTTTTTTTTTTTTTTTTTCAAATCCTCAAAAATGATGAAAAACCGCGTGTTATAGTATGCCGTACGGTAGGGGCTATAGCCCATGTTTAAAAATGATGAAAAACGAGGTTTAATTTTTTTTCAAAATTTCAAAAAAACGATGGGCTATAACCCATGTTTTTTTTTATTTTGAATTTTTTTCACATCCTCAAAAATGATGAAAAACGGCGTGTTATAGTATGCCGTACGGTAGGGGCTATAGCCCATGTTTAAAAATGATGAAAAACAAGGTTTTAAAAAAAAATCAAAATTTCAAAAAAACGATGGGCTATAACCCATGTTTTTTGAAATTTTGATTTTTTTTCAAATCCTCAAAAATGATGAAAAACGGTGTGTTATAGTATGCCGTACGGTAGGGGCTATAGCCCATGTTTAAAAATGATGAAAAACGAGGTTTACAATTTTTTTTTAATTAAAAAAAAAAAAACGATGGGCTATAACCCATGTTTTTTGAATTTTTTTATTTTTTTTAAATCCTCAAAAATGATGAAAAACGGCGTGTTATAGTATGCCGTACGGTAGGGGCTATAGCCCATGTTCAAAAATGATGAAAAACGAGGTTTAAAAAAAATCAAAATTTCAAAAAAACGATGGGCTATAACCCATGTTTTTTGAAATTTAGATTTTTTTTTAAATCCTCAAAAATGATGAAAAACGGCGTGTTATAGTATGCCGTACGGTAGGGGCTATAGCCCATGTTTAAAAATGATGAAAAACGAGGTTTAATTTTTTTTCAAAATTTCAAAAAAACGATGGGCTATAACCCATGTTTTTTTTTTTGTTTTTTGTTTTTCAAATCCTCAAAAATGATGAAAAACGGCGTCCTATAGGATGCCGTACGGTATGGGCTATAGCCCATGGTCAAAAATGATGAAAAACTAGGTTTAAAAAAATTTCAAAATTTCAAAAAAACGATGGGCTATAACCCATGTTTTTTGAAATTTTGAAATTTTTTCACATCCTCAAAAATGATGAAAAACGGCGTGTTATAGTATGCCGTACGGTATGGGCTATAGCCCATGTTTAAAAATGATGAAAAACGAGGTTTAAAAAAAAATCAAAATTTCAAAAAAAAGATGGGCTATAACCCATGTTTTTTGAAATTTTGAATTTTTTTTAAATCCTCAAAAATGATGAAAAACGGCGTCCTATAGTATGCCGTACGGTATGGGCTATAGCCCATGGTCAAAAATGATGAAAAACGAGGTTAATTTTTTTTTCAAATTTTCAAAAAAACGATGGGCTATAACCCATGTTTTTTGAAATTTTGAATTTTTTTCAAATCCTCAAAAATGATGAAAAACGGTGTGTTATAGTATGCCGTACGGTAGGGGCTATAGCCCATGTTTAAAAATGATGAAAAACGAGGTTTACAAATTTTTTTTAATTAAAAAAATAAAACGATGGGCTATAACCCATGTTTTTTGAATTTTTTTCTTTTTTTTAAATCCTCAAAAATGATGAAAAACGGCGTGTTATAGTATGCCGTACGGTAGGGGCTATAGCCCATGTTCAAAAATGATGAAAAACGAGGTTTAAAAAAAATCAAAATTTCAAAAAAACGATGGGCTATAACCCATGTTTTTTGAAATTTAGATTTTTTTTTAAATCCTCAAAAATGATGAAAAACGGCGTGTTATAGTATGCCGTACGGTAGGGGCTATAGCCCATGTTTAAAAATGATGAAAAACGAGGTTTAATTTTTTTTCAAAATTTCAAAAAAACGATGGGCTATAACCCATGTTTTTTTTTTTTTTTTTTTTTTTCAAATCCTCAAAAATGATGAAAAACGGCGTCCTATAGGATGCCGTACGGTATGGGCTATAGCCCATGGTCAAAAATGATGAAAAACTAGGTTAATTTTTTTTTCAAATTTTCAAAAAAACGATGGGCTATAACCCATGTTTTTTGAAATTTTGAATTTTTTTCAAATCCTCAAAAATGATGAAAAACGGTGTGTTATAGTATGCCGTACGGTAGGGGCTATAGCCCATGTTTAAAAATGATGAAAAACGAGGTTTACTAATTTTTTTTAATAAAAAAAAAAAACGATGGGCTATAACCCATGTTTTTTGAATTTTTTTATTTTTTTTAAATCCTCAAAAATGATGAAAAACGGCGTGTTATAGTATGCCGTACGGTAGGGGCTATAGCCCATGTTTAAAAATGATGAAAAACGAGGTTTAAAAAAATTCAAAATTTCAAAAAAACGATGGGCTATAACCCATGTTTTTTGAAATTTTGAATTTTTTTTAAATCCTCAAAAATGATGAAAAACGGCGTCCTATAGTATGCCGTACGGTATGGGCTATAGCCCATGGTCAAAAATGATGAAAAACGAGGTTAATTTTTTTTTCAAATTTTCAAAAAAAACGATGGGCTATAACCCATGTTTTTTGAAATTTTGAATTTTTTTCAAATCCTCAAAAATGATGAAAAACGGTGTGTTATAGTATGCCGTACGGTAGGGGCTATAGCCCATGTTTAAAAATGATGAAAAACGAGGTTTACAATTTTTTTTTAATTAAAAAAAAAAACGATGGGCTATAACACATGTTTTTTGAATTTTTTTCTTTTTTTTAAATCCTCAAAAATGATGAAAAACGGCGTGTTATAGTATGCCGTACGGTAGGGGCTATAGCCCATGTTCAAAAATGATGAAAAACGAGGTTTAAAAAAAATCTAAATTTCAAAAAAACGATGGGCTATAACCCATGTTTTTTGAAATTTAGATTTTTTTTTAAATCCTCAAAAATGATGAAAAACGGCGTGTTATAGTATGCCGTACGGTAGGGGCTATAGCCCATGTTTAAAAATGATGAAAAACGAGGTTTAATTTTTTTTCAAAATTTCAAAAAAACGATAAGCTATAACCCATGTTTTTTTTTTTGTTTTTTTTTTTCAAATCCTCAAAAATGATGAAAAACGGCGTCCTATAGGATGCCGTACGGTATGGGCTATAGCCCATGGTCAAAAATGATGAAAAACTAGGTTAATTTATTTTTCAAATTTTCAAAAAAACGATGGGCTATAACCCATGTTTTTTGAAATTTTGAATTTTTTTCAAATCCTCAAAAATGATGAAAAACGGTGTGTTATAGTATGCCGTACGGTAGGGGCTATAGCCCATGTTTAAAAATGATGAAAAACGAGGTTTACAATTTTTTTTTAATAAAAAAAAAAAAACGATGGGCTATAACCCATGTTTTTTGAATTTTTTTATTTTTTTTAAATCCTCAAAAATGATGAAAAACGGCGTGTTATAGTATGCCGTACGGTAGGGGCTATAGCCCATGTTTAAAAATGATGAAAAACGAGGTTTAAAAAAATTCAAAATTTCAAAAAAACGATGGGCTATAACCCATGTTTTTTGAAATTTTGAATTTTTTTTAAATCCTCAAAAATGATGAAAAACGGCGTCCTATAGGATGCCGTACGGTATGGGCTATAGCCCATGGTCAAAAATGATGAAAAACTAGGTTAATTTATTTTTCAAATTTTCAAAAAAACGATGGGCTATAACCCATGTTTTTTGAAATTTTGAATTTTTTTCAAATCCTCAAAAATGATGAAAAACGGTGTGTTATAGTATGCCGTACGGTAGGGGCTATAGCCCATGTTTAAAAATGATGAAAAACGAGGTTTACAATTTTTTTTTAATAAAAAAAAAAAAACGATGGGCTATAACCCATGTTTTTTGAATTTTTTTATTTTTTTTAAATCCTCAAAAATGATGAAAAACGGCGTGTTATAGTATGCCGTACGGTAGGGGCTATAGCCCATGTTTAAAAATGATGAAAAACGAGGTTTAAAAAAATTCAAAATTTCAAAAAAACGATGGGCTATAACCCATGTTTTTTGAAATTTTGAATTTTTTTTAAATCCTCAAAAATGATGAAAAACGGCGTCCTATAGGATGCCGTACGGTATGGGCTATAGCCCATGGTCAAAAATGATGAAAAACTAGGTTAATTTTTTTTTCAAATTTTCAAAAAAACGATGGGCTATAACCCATGTTTTTTGAAATTTTGAATTTTTTTCAAATCCTCAAAAATGATGAAAAACGGTGTGTTATAGTATGCCGTACGGTAGGGGCTATAGCCCATGTTTAAAAATGATGAAAAACGAGGTTTACAATTTTTTTTTAATAAAAAAAAAAAAACGATGGGCTATAACCCATGTTTTTTGAATTTTTTTCTTTTTTTTAAATCCTCAAAAATGATGAAAAACGGCGTGTTATAGTATGCCGTACGGTAGGGGCTATAGCCCATGTTTAAAAATGATGAAAAACGAGGTTTAAAAAAATTCAAAATTTCAAAAAAACGATGGGCTATAACCCATGTTTTTTGAAATTTTGAATTTTTTTTAAATCCTCAAAAATGATGAAAAACGGCGTCCTATAGTATGCCGTACGGTATGGGCTATAGCCCATGGTCAAAAATGATGAAAAACGAGGTTAATTTTTTTTTCAAATTTTCAAAAAAAACGATGGGCTATAACCCATGTTTTTTGAAATTTTGAATTTTTTTCAAATCCTCAAAAATGATGAAAAACGGTGTGTTATAGTATGCCGTACGGTAGGGGCTATAGCCCATGTTTAAAAATGATGAAAAACGAGGTTTACAATTTTTTTTTAATTAAAAAAAAAAAACGATGGGCTATAACACATGTTTTTTGAATTTTTTTCTTTTTTTTAAATCCTCAAAAATGATGAAAAACGGCGTGTTATAGTATGCCGTACGGTAGGGGCTATAGCCCATGTTCAAAAATGATGAAAAACGAGGTTTAAAAAAAATCTAAATTTCAAAAAAACGATGGGCTATAACCCATGTTTTTTGAAATTTAGATTTTTTTTTAAATCCTCAAAAATGATGAAAAACGGCGTGTTATAGTATGCCGTACGGTAGGGGCTATAGCCCATGTTTAAAAATGATGAAAAACGAGGTTTAATTTTTTTTCAAAATTTCAAAAAAACGATAAGCTATAACCCATGTTTTTTTTTTTTTTTTTTTTTTTTCAAATCCTCAAAAATGATGAAAAACCGCGTGTTATAGTATGCCATACGGTAGGGGCTATAGCCCATGTTTAAAAATGATGAAAAACGAGGTTTAAAAAAAAATCAAAATTTCAAAAAAACGATAAGCTATAACCCATGTTTTTTTTTTTTTTTTTTTTTTTTCAAATCCTCAAAAATGATGAAAAACGGCGTGTTATAGTATGCCGTACGGTAGGGGCTATAGCCCATGTTTAAAAATGATGAAAAACGAGGTTTAAATTTTTTTCAAAATTTCAAAAAAACGATGGGCTATAACCCATGTTTTTTTAAATTTTGAATTTTTTTCACATCCTCAAAAATGATGAAAAACGGCGTGTTATAGTATGCCGTACGGTAGGGGCTATAGCCCATGTTTAAAAATGATGAAAAACGAGGTTTACATTTTTTTCAAAATTTCAAAAAAACGATGGGCTATAACCCATGTTTTTTGAAAATTTGAATTTTTTTCAAATCCTCAAAAATGATGAAAAACGGCGTGTTATAGTATGCCGTACGGTAGGGGATATAGCCCATGTTTAAAAATGATGAAAAACGAGGTTTAATTTTTTTTCAAAATTTCAAAAAAACGATGGGCTATAACCCATGTTTTTTGAAAATTTGAATTTTTTTCAAATCCTCAAAAATGATGAAAAACGGCGTGTTATAGTATGCCGTACGGTAGGGGCTATAGCCCATGTTCAAAAATGATGAAAAACGAGGTTTAAAAAAAATCAAAATTTCAAAAAAACGATGGGCTATAACCCATGTTTTTTGAAATTTAGATTTTTTTTAAATCCTCAAAAATGATGAAAAACGGCGTGTTATAGTATGCCGTACGGTAGGGGCTATAGCCCATGTTTAAAAATGATGAAAAACGAGGTTTAATTTTTTTTCAAAATTTCAAAAAAACGATGGGCTATAACCCATGTTTTTTTTTTTTTTTTTTTTTTTCAAATCCTCAAAAATGATGAAAAACGGCGTCCTATAGGATGCCGTACGGTATGGGCTATAGCCCATGGTCAAAAATGATGAAAAACTAGGTTAATTTTTTTTTCAAAATTTCAAAAAAACGATGGGCTATAACCCATGTTTTTTTAAATTTTGAATTTTTTTCACATCCTCAAAAATGATGAAAAACGGCGTGTTATAGTATGCCGTACGGTAGGGGCTATAGCCCATGTTTAAAAATGATGAAAAACGAGGTTTAAATTTTTTTCAAAATTTCAAAAAAACGATGGGCTATAACCCATGTTTTATGAAATTTTGAATTTTTTTCAAATCCTCAAAAATGATGAAAAACGGCGTGTTATAGTATGCCGTACGGTAGGGGCTATAGCCCATGTTTAAAAATGATGAAAAACGAGGTTTAAAAAAAAAAATCAAAATTTAAAAAAAACGATGTGCTATAACCCATGTTTTTTTAAATTTTGAATTTTTTTTAAATCCTCAAAAATGATGAAAAACGGCGTCCTATAGTATGCCGTACGGTATGGGCTATAGCCCATGGTCAAAAATGATGAAAAACGAGGTTAATTTTTTTTTCAAAATTTCAAAAAAACGATGGGCTATAACCCATGTTTTTTGAAATTTTGATTTTTTTTCAAATCCTCAAAAATGATGAAAAACGGTGTGTTATAGTATGCCGTACGGTAGGGGCTATAGCCCATGTTTAAAAATGATGAAAAACGAGGTTTACAATTTTTTTTTAATAAAAAAAAAAAAACGATGGGCTATAACCCATGTTTTTTGATTTTTTTTTTTAATCCTCAAAAATGATGAAAAACGGCGTGTTATAGTATGCCGTACGGTAGGGGCTATAGCCCATGTTCAAAAATGATGAAAAACGAGGTTTAAAAAAAATCAAAATTTCAAAAAAACGATGGGCTATAACCCATGTTTTTTTAAATTTAGATTTTTTTTTAAATCCTCAAAAATGATGAAAAACTGTGTGTTATAGTATGCCGTACGGTAGGGGCTATAGCCCATGTTTAAAAATGATGAAAAACGAGGTTTAAAAAAATTTCAAAATTTCAAAAAAACGATGGGCTATAACCCATGTTTTTTTAAATTTTGAATTTTTTTTAAATCCTCAAAAATGATGAAAAACGGCGTGTTATAGTATGCCGTACGGTAGGGGCTATAGCCCATGTTTAAAAATGATGAAAAACGAGGTTTAAATTTTTTTCAAAATTTCAAAAAAACGATGGGCTATAACCCATGTTTTTTTAAATTTTGAATTTTTTTCACATCCTCAAAAATGATGAAAAACGGCGTGTTATAGTATGCCGTACGGTAGGGGCTATAGCCCATGTTTAAAAATGATGAAAAACGAGGTTTAATTTTTTTTCAAAATTTCAAAAAAACGATGGGCTATAACCCATGTTTTTTTTGTTTGTTTTTTTTTTCAAATCCTCAAAAATTATGAAAAACGGCGTGTTATAGTATGCCGTACGGTAGGGGCTATAGCCCATGTTTAAAAATGATGAAAAACGAGGTTAATTTTTTTTTCAAAATTTCAAAAAAACGATGGGCTATAACCCATGTTTTTTTTTATTTTGATTTTTTTTCAAATCCTCAAAAATGATGAAAAACGGCGTGTTATAGTATGCCGTACGGTAGGGGCTATAGCCCATGTTTAAAAATGATGAAAAACGAGGTTAATTTTTTTTTCAAAATTTCAAAAAAACGATGGGCTATAACCCATGTTTTTTTAAATTTTGAATTTTTTTCACATCCTCAAAAATGATGAAAAACGGCGTGTTATAGTATGCCGTACGGTAGGGGCTATAGCCCATGTTTAAAAATGATGAAAAACGAGGTTTAAATTTTTTTCAAAATTTCAAAAAAACGATGGGCTATAACCCATGTTTTATGAAATTTTGAATTTTTTTCAAATCCTCAAAAATGATGAAAAACGGCGTGTTATAGTATGCCGTACGGTAGGGGCTATAGCCCATGTTTAAAAATGATGAAAAACGAGGTTTAAAAAAAAAAATCAAAATTAAAAAAAAACGATGTGCTATAACCCATGTTTTTTTAAATTTTGATTTTTTTTTAAATCCTCAAAAATGATGAAAAACGGCGTCCTATAGTATGCCGTACGGTATGGGCTATAGCCCATGGTCAAAAATGATGAAAAACGAGGTTAATTTTTTTTTCAAAATTTTCAAAAAAACGATGGGCTATAACCCATGTTTTTTGAAATTTTGATTTTTTTTCAAATCCTCAAAAATGATGAAAAACGGTGTGTTATAGTATGCCGTACGGTAGGGGCTATAGCCCATGTTTAAAAATGATGAAAAACGAGGTTTACAATTTTTTTTTAATAAAAAAAAAAAAACGATGGGCTATAACCCATGTTTTTTGATTTTTTTTTTTTAATCCTCAAAAATGATGAAAAACGGCGTGTTATAGTATGCCGTACGGTAGGGGCTATAGCCCATGTTCAAAAATGATGAAAAACGAGGTTTAAAAAAAATCAAAATTTCAAAAAAACGTTGGGCTATAACCCATGTTTTTTGAAATTTAGATTTTTTTTTAAATCCTCAAAAATGATGAAAAACGGCGTGTTATAGTATGCCGTACGGTAGGGGCTATAGCCCATGATTAAAAATGATGAAAAACGAGGTTTAATTTTTTTTCAAAATTTCAAAAAAACGATGGGCTATAACCCATGTTTTTTTTTTTTTTTTTTTTTTTCAAATCCTCAAAAATGATGAAAAACCGCGTGTTATAGTATGCCGTACGGTAGGGGCTATAGCCCATGTTTAAAAATGATGAAAAACGAGGTTTAAAAAAAATTCAAAATTTCAAAAAAACGATGGGCTATAACCCATGTTTTTTGAAATTTTGAATTTTTTTCAAATCCTCAAAAATGATGAAAAACGGCGTGTTATAGTATGCCGTACGGTAGGGGCTATAGCCCATGTTTAAAAATGATGAAAAACGAGGTTTAAATTTTTTTCAAAATTTCAAAAAAACGATGGGCTATAACCCATGCTTTTTTAAATTTTGAATTTTTTTCACATCCTCAAAAATGATGAAAAACGGCGTGTTATAGTATGCCGTACGGTAGGGGCTATAGCCCATGTTTAAAAATGATGAAAAACGAGGTTTACAAATTTTTTTTAATAAAAAAAAAAAAACGATGGGCTATAACCCATGTTTTTTGATTTTTTTTTTTTAATCCTCAAAAATGATGAAAAACGGCGTGTTATAGTATGCCGTACGGTAGGGGCTATAGCCCATGTTCAAAAATGATGAAAAACGAGGTTTAAAAAAAATCAAAATTTCAAAAAAACCTTGGGCTATAACCCATGTTTTTTGAAATTTAGATTTTTTTTTAAATCCTCAAAAATGATGAAAAACGGCGTGTTATAGTATGCCGTACGGTAGGGGCTATAGCCCATGATTAAAAATGATGAAAAACGAGGTTTAATTTTTTTTCAAAATTTCAAAAAACCGATGGGCTATAACCCATGTTTTTTTTTTTTTTTTTTTTTTTCAAATCCTCAAAAATGATGAAAAACCGCGTGTTATAGTATGCCGTACGGTAGGGGCTATAGCCCATGTTTAAAAATGATGAAAAACGAGGTTTAAAAAAAATTCAAAATTTCAAAAAAACGATGGGCTATAACCCATGTTTTTTGAAATTTTGAATTTTTTTCAAATCCTCAAAAATGATGAAAAACGGCGTGTTATAGTATGCCGTATGGTAGGGGCTATAGCCCATGTTTAAAAATGATGAAAAACGAGGTTTAAATTTTTTTCAAAATTTCAAAAAAACGATGGGCTATAACCCATGCTTTTTTAAATTTTGAATTTTTTTCACATCCTCAAAAATGATGAAAAACGGCGTGTTATAGTATGCCGTACGGTATGGGCTATAGCCCATGTTTAAAAATGATGAAAAACGAGGTTTACAATTTTTTTTTAATAAAAAAAAAAAAACGATGGGCTATAACCCATGTTTTTTGATTTTTTTGATTTTTTTTAAATCCTCAAAAATGATGAAAAACGGCGTGTTATAGTATGCCGTATGGTAGGGGCTATAGCCCATGTTCAAAAATGATGAAAAACAAGGTTTAAAAAAAATCAAAATTTCAAAAAAACGATGGGCTATAACCCATGTTTTTTGAAATTTAGATTTTTTTTAAATCCTCAAAAATGATGAAAAACGGCGTGTTATAGTATGCCGTACGGTAGGGGCTATAGCCCATGTTTAAAAATGATGAAAAACGAGGTTTAATTTTTTTTCAAAATTTCAAAAAAACGAGGGGCTATAACCCATGTTTTTTTTATTTTTTATTTTTTTCAAATCCTCAAAAATGATGAAAAACCGCGTGTTATAGTATGCCGTACGGTAGGGGCTATAGCCCATGTTTAAAAATGATGAAAAACGAGGTTTAATTTTTTTTCAAATTTTCAAAAAAACGATGGGCTATAACCCATGTTTTTTTTTTTTTTTTTTTTTTTCAAATCCTCAAAAATGATGAAAAACGGCGTGTTATAGTATGCCGTACGGTAGGGGCTATAGCCCATGTTTAAAAATGATGAAAAACGAGGTTAATTTTTTTTTCAAAATTTCAAAAAAACGATGGGCTATAACCCATGTTTTTTTAAATTTTGAATTTTTTTCACATCCTCAAAAATGATGAAAAACGGCGTGTTATAGTATGCCGTACGGTAGGGGCTATAGCCCATGTTTAAAAATGATGAAAAACGAGGTTTAAATTTTTTTCAAAATTTCAAAAAAACGATGGGCTATAACCCATGTTTTATGAAATTTTGAATTTTTTTCAAATCCTCAAAAATGATGAAAAACGGTGTGTTATAGTATGCCGTACGGTAGGGGCTATAGCCCATGTTTAAAAATGATGAAAAACGAGGTTTAAAAAAAAAAATCAAAATTTAAAAAAAACGATGTGCTATAACCCATGTTTTTTTAAATTTTGAATTTTTTTTAAATCCTCAAAAATGATGAAAAACGGCGTCCTATAGTATGCCGTACGGTATGGGCTATAGCCCATGGTCAAAAATGATGAAAAACGAGGTTAATTTTTTTTTCAAAATTTCAAAAAAACGATGGGCTATAACCCATGTTTTTTGAAATTTTGATTTTTTTTCAAATCCTCAAAAATGATGAAAAACGGTGTGTTATAGTATGCCGTACGGTAGGGGCTATAGCCCATGTTTAAAAATGATGAAAAACGAGGTTTACAAATTTTTTTTAATAAAAAAAAAAAAACGATGGGCTATAACCCATGTTTTTTGATTTTTTTTTTTTAATCCTCAAAAATGATGAAAAACGGCGTGTTATAGTATGCCGTACGGTAGGGGCTATAGCCCATGTTCAAAAATGATGAAAAACGAGGTTTAAAAAAAATCAAAATTTCAAAAAAACGATGGGCTATAACCCATGTTTTTTGAAATTTAGATTTTTTTTTAAATCCTCAAAAATGATGAAAAACGGTGTGTTATAGTATGCCGTACGGTATGGGCTATAGCCCATGTCTAAAAATGATGAAAAACGAGGTTTAAAAAAATTTCAAAATTTCAAAAAAACGATGGGCTATAACCCATGTTTTTTTAAATTTTGAATTTTTTTTAAATCCTCAAAAATGATGAAAAACGGCGTGTTATAGTATGCCGTACGGTAGGGGCTATAGCCCATGTTTAAAAATGATGAAAAACGAGGTTTAAATTTTTTTCAAAATTTCAAAAAAACGATGGGCTATAACCCATGTTTTTTTAAATTTTGAATTTTTTTCACATCCTCAAAAATGATGAAAAACGGCGTGTTATAGTATGCCGTACGGTAGGGGCTATAGCCCATGTTTAAAAATGATGAAAAACGAGGTTTAATTTTTTTTCAAAATTTCAAAAAAACGATGGGCTATAACCCATGTTTTTTTTTTTTTTTTTTTTTTCAAATCCTCAAAAATTATGAAAAACGGCGTGTTATAGTATGCCGTACGGTAGGGGCTATAGCCCATGTTTAAAAATGATGAAAAACGAGGTTAATTTTTTTTTCAAAATTTCAAAAAAACGATGGGCTATAACCCATGTTTTTTTTTATTTTGATTTTTTTTTCAAATCCTCAAAAATGATGAAAAACGGCGTGTTATAGTATGCCGTACGGTAGGGGCTATAGCCCATGTTTAAAAATGATGAAAAACGAGGTTAATTTTTTTTTCCAAATTTCAAAAAAACGATGGGCTATAACCCATGTTTTTTTAAATTTTGAATTTTTTTCACATCCTCAAAAATGATGAAAAACGGCGTGTTATAGTATGCCGTACGGTAGGGGCTATAGCCCATGTTTAAAAATGATGAAAAACGAGGTTTAATTTTTTTTCAAAATTTCAAAAAAACGATGGGCTATAACCCATGTTTTATGAAATTTTGAATTTTTTTCAAATCCTCAAAAATGATGAAAAACGGCGTGTTATAGTATGCCGTACGGTAGGGGCTATAGCCCATGTTTAAAAATGATGAAAAACTAGGTTTAAAAAAAAAAATCAAAATTTAAAAAAAACGATGTGCTATAACCCATGTTTTTTTAAATTTTGATTTTTTTTTAAATCCTCAAAAATGATGAAAAACGGCGTCCTATAGTATGCCGTACGGTATGGGCTATAGCCCATGGTCAAAAATGATGAAAAACGAGGTAAATTTTTTTTTCAAAATTTTCAAAAAAACGATGGGCTATAACCCATGTTTTTTGAAATTTTGATTTTTTTTTCAAATCCTCAAAAATGATGAAAAACGGTGTGTTATAGTATGCCGTACGGTAGGGGCTATAGCCCATGTTTAAAAATGATGAAAAACGAGGTTTACAATTTTTTTTTAATAAAAAAAAAAAAACGATGGGCTATAACCCATGTTTTTTGATTTTTTTTTTTTAATCCTCAAAAATGATGAAAAACGGCGTGTTATAGTATGCCGTACGGTAGGGGCTATAGCCCATGTTCAAAAATGATGAAAAACGAGGTTTAAAAAAAATCAAAATTTCAAAAAAACGTTGGGCTATAACCCATGTTTTTTGAAATTTAGATTTTTTTTAAATCCTCAAAAATGATGAAAAACGGCGTGTTATAGTATGCCGTACGGTAGGGGCTATAGCCCATGATTAAAAATGATGAAAAACGAGGTTTAATTTTTTTTCAAAATTTCAAAAAAACGATGGGCTATAACCCATGTTTTTTTTATTTTATTTTTTTTTCAAATCCTCAAAAATGATGAAAAACCGCGTGTTATAGTATGCCGTACGGTAGGGGCTATAGCCCATGTTTAAAAATGATGAAAAACGAGGTTTAAAAAAAATTCAAAATTTCAAAAAAACGATGGGCTATAACCCATGTTTTTTGAAATTTTGATTTTTTTTCAAATCCTCAAAAATGATGAAAAACGGTGTGTTATAGTATGCCGTACGGTAGGGGCTATAGCCCATGTTTAAAAATGATGAAAAACGAGGTTTACAATTTTTTTTTAATAAAAAAAAAAAAACGATGGGCTATAACCCATGTTTTTTGATTTTTTTTTTCAAATCCTCAAAAATGATGAAAAACGGCGTGTTATAGTATGCCGTACGGTAGGGGCTATAGCCCATGTTTAAAAATGATGAAAAACGAGGTTTAAATTTTTTTCAAAATTTCAAAAAAACGATGGGCTATAACCCATGTTTTTTGAATTTTTTAATTTTTTTTAAATCCTCAAAAATGATGAAAAACGGCGTGTTATAGTATGCCGTACGCTAGGGGCTATAGCCCATGTTCAAAAATGATGAAAAACGAGGTTTAAAAAAAATCAAAATTTCAAAAAAACGATGGGCTATAACCCATGTTTTTTGAAATTTAGATTTTTTTTTTAAATCCTCAAAAATGATGAAAAACGGCGTGTTATAGTATGCCGTACGGTAGGGGCTATAGACCATGTTTAAAAATGATGAAAAACGAGGTTTAATTTTTTTTCAAAATTTCAAAAAAACGATGGGCTATAACCCATGTTTTTTGAAATTTTGAAATTTTTTCACATCCTCAAAAATGATGAAAAACGGCGTGTTATAGTATGCCGTACGGTATGGGCTATAGCCCATGGTCAAAAATGATGAAAAACGAGGTTTAATTTTTTTTCAAAATTTCAAAAAAACGATGGGCTATAACCCATGTTTTTTGAAATTTTGAATTTTTTTCAAATCCTCAAAAATGATGAAAAACGGTGTGTTATAGTATGCCGTACGGTAGGGGCTATAGCCCATGTTTAAAAATGATGAAAAACGAGGTTTACAATTTTTTTTTAATTAAAAAAAAAAAACGATGGGCTATAACCCATGTTTTTTTATTTTTTTTATTTTTTTTAAATCCTCAAAAATGATGAAAAACGGCGTGTTATAGTATGCCGTATGGTAGGGGCTATAGCCCATGTTCAAAAATGATGAAAAACAAGGTTTAAAAAAAATCAAAATTTCAAAAAAACGATGGGCTATAACCCATGTTTTTTGAAATTTAGATTTTTTTTAAATCCTCAAAAATGATGAAAAACGGCGTGTTATAGTATGCCGTACGGTAGGGGCTATAGCCCATGTTTAAAAATGATGAAAAACGAGGTTTAATTTTTTTTCAAAATTTCAAAAAAACGAGGGGCTATAACCCATGTTTTTTTTATTTTTTATTTTTTTCAAATCCTCAAAAATGATGAAAAACCGCGTGTTATAGTATGCCGTACGGTAGGGGCTATAGCCCATGTTTAAAAATGATGAAAAACGAGGTTTAATTTTTTTTCAAAATTTCAAAAAAACGATGGGCTATAACCCATGTTTTTTTTATTTTTTATTTTTTTCAAATCCTCAAAAATGATGAAAAACGGCGTGTTATAGTATGCCGTACGGTAGGGGCTATAGCCCATGTTTAAAAATGATGAAAAACGAGGTTAATTTTTTTTTCAAAATTTCAAAAAAACGATGGGCTATAACCCATGTTTTTTTAAATTTTGAATTTTTTTCACATCCTCAAAAATGATGAAAAACGGCGTGTTATAGTATGCCGTACGGTAGGGGCTATAGCCCATGTTTAAAAATGATGAAAAACGAGGTTTAAATTTTTTTCAAAATTTCAAAAAAACGATGGGCTATAACCCATGTTTTATGAAATTTTGAATTTTTTTCAAATCCTCAAAAATGATGAAAAACGGCGTGTTATAGTATGCCGTACGGTAGGGGCTATAGCCCATGTTTAAAAATGATGAAAAACGAGGTTTAAAAAAAAAAATCAAAATTTAAAAAAAACGATGTGCTATAACCCATGTTTTTTTTTATTTTGAATTTTTTTTAAATCCTCAAAAATGATGAAAAACGGCGTCCTATAGTATGCCGTACGGTATGGGCTATAGCCCATGGTCAAAAATGATGAAAAACGAGGTTAATTTTTTTTTCAAAATTTCAAAAAAACGATGGGCTATAACCCATGTTTTTTGAAATTTTGATTTTTTTTCAAATCCTCAAAAATGATGAAAAACGGTGTGTTATAGTATGCCGTACGGTAGGGGCTATAGCCCATGTTTAAAAATGATGAAAAACGAGGTTTACAAATTTTTTTTAATAAAAAAAAAAAAACGATGGGCTATAACCCATGTTTTTTTGTTTTTTTTTTTTAATCCTCAAAAATGATGAAAAACGGCGTGTTATAGTATGCCGTACGGTAGGGGCTATAGCCCATGTTCAAAAATGATGAAAAACGAGGTTTAAAAAAAATCAAAATTTCAAAAAAACGATGGGCTATAACCCATGTTTTTTGAAATTTAGATTTTTTTTTAAATCCTCAAAAATGATGAAAAACGGTGTGTTATAGTATGCCGTACGGTAGGGGCTATAGCCCATGTTTAAAAATGATGAAAAACGAGGTTTAAAAAAATTTCAAAATTTCAAAAAAACGATGGGCTATAACCCATGTTTTTTTTAATTTTGAATTTTTTTTAAATCCTCAAAAATGATGAAAAACGGCGTGTTATAGTATGCCGTACGGTAGGGGCTATAGCCCATGTTTAAAAATGATGAAAAACGAGGTTTAAATTTTTTTCAAAATTTCAAAAAAACGATGGGCTATAACCCATGTTTTTTTAAATTTTGAATTTTTTTCACATCCTCAAAAATGATGAAAAACGGCGTGTTATAGTATGCCGTACGGTAGGGGCTATAGCCCATGTTTAAAAATGATGAAAAACGAGGTTTAATTTTTTTTCAAAATTTCAAAAAAACGATGGGCTATAACCCATGTTTTTTTTTTTGTTTTTTTTTTTCAAATCCTCAAAAATGATGAAAAACGGCGTGTTATAGTATGCCGTACGGTAGGGGCTATAGCCCATGTTTAAAAATGATGAAAAACGAGGTTAATTTTTTTTTCAAAATTTCAAAAAAACGATGGGCTATAACCCATGTTTTTTTAAATTTTGAATTTTTTTCAAATCCTCAAAAATGATGAAAAACGGCGTGTTATAGTATGCCGTACGGTAGGGGCTATAGCCCATGTTTAAAAATGATGAAAAACGAGGTTAATTTTTTTTTCAAAATTTCAAAAAAACGATGGGCTATAACCCATGTTTTTTTAAATTTTGAATTTTTTTCACATCCTCAAAAATGATGAAAAACGGCGTGTTATAGTATGCCGTACGGTAGGGGCTATAGCCCATGTTTAAAAATGATGAAAAACGAGGTTTAATTTTTTTTCAAAATTTCAAAAAAACGATGGGCTATAACCCATGTTTTATGAAATTTTGAATTTTTTTCAAATCCTCAAAAATGATGAAAAACGGCGTGTTATAGTATGCCGTACGGTAGGGGCTATAGCCCATGTTTAAAAATGATGAAAAACGAGGTTAAAAAAAAAAAATCAAAATAAAAAAAAAACGATGTGCTATAACCCATGTTTTTTTAAATTTTGAATTTTTTTTAAATCCTCAAAAATGATGAAAAACGGCGTCCTATAGTATGCCGTACGGTATGGGCTATAGCCCATGGTCAAAAATGATGAAAAACGAGGTTAATTTTTTTTTCAAAATTTTCAAAAAAACGATGGGCTATAACCCATGTTTTTTGAAATTTTGATTTTTTTTTTAATCCTCAAAAATGATGAAAAACGGCGTGTTATAGTATGCCGTACGGTAGGGGCTATAGCCCATGTTCAAAAATGATGAAAAACGAGGTTTAAAAAAAATCAAAATTTCAAAAAAACGATGGGCTATAACCCATGTTTTTTGAAATTTAGATTTTTTTTTAAATCCTCAAAAATGATGAAAAACGGTGTGTTATAGTATGCCGTACGGTAGGGGCTATAGCCCATGTTTAAAAATGATGAAAAACGAGGTTTAAAAAAAATTCAAAATTTCAAAAAAACGATGGGCTATAACCCATGTTTTTTTAAATTTTGAATTTTTTTCACATCCTCAAAAATGATGAAAAACGGCGTGTTATAGTATGCCGTACGGTAGGGGCTATAGCCCATGTTTAAAAATGATGAAAAACGAGGTTTTAAAAAAAAATCAAAATTTCAAAAAAACGATGGGCTATAACCCATGTTTTTTGAAATTTTGATTTTTTTTTAAATCCTCAAAAATGATGAAAAACGGCGTCCTATAGTATGCCGTACGGTATGGGCTATAGCCCATGGTCAAAAATGATGAAAAACGAGGTTAATTTTTTTTTCAAATTTTCAAAAAAACGATGGGCTATAACCCATGTTTTTTGAAATTTTGAATTTTTTTCAAATCCTCAAAAATGATGAAAAACGGTGTGTTATAGTATGCCGTACGGTAGGGGCTATAGCCCATGTTTAAAAATGATGAAAAACGAGGTTTACAATTTTTTTTTAATTAAAAAAAAAAAACGATGGGCTATAACCCATGTTTTTTGAATTTTTTTATTTTTTTTAAATCCTCAAAAATGATGAAAAACGGCGTGTTATAGTATGCCGTACGGTAGGGGCTATAGCCCATGTTCAAAAATGATGAAAAACGAGGTTTAAAAAAAATCAAAATTTCAAAAAAACGATGGGCTATAACCCATGTTTTTTGAAATTTAGATTTTTTTTTAAATCCTCAAAAATGATGAAAAACGGCGGGTTATAGTATGCCGTACGGTAGGGGCTATAGCCCATGTTTAAAAATGATGAAAAACGAGGTTTAATTTTTTTTTCAAAATTTCAAAAAAACGATGGGCTATAACCCATGTTTTTTTTTTTTTTTTTTTTTTTCAAATCCTCAAAAATGATGAAAAACGGCGTGTTATAGTATGCCGTACGGTAGGGGCTATAGCCCATGTTTAAAAATGATGAAAAACGAGGTTTTAAAAAAAAATCAAAATTTCAAAAAAACGATGGGCTATAACCCATGTTTTTTGAAATTTTGAATTTTTTTTAAATCCTCAAAAATGATGAAAAACGGCGTGTTATAGTATGCCGTACGGTAGGGGCTATAGCCCATGTTCAAAAATGATGAAAAACGAGGTTTAAAAAAAATCAAAATTTCAAAAAAACGATGGGCTATAACCCATGTTTTTTGAAATTTAGATTTTTTTTTAAATCCTCAAAAATGATGAAAAATGGCGTGTTATAGTATGCCGTACGGTAGGGGCTATAGCCCATGTTTAAAAATGATGAAAAACGAGGTTTAATTTTTTTTCAAAATTTCAAAAAAACGATGGGCTATAACCCATGTTTTTTTTTTTTTTTTCAAATCCTCAAAAATGATGAAAAACGGCGTGTTATAGTATGCCGTACGGTAGGGGCTATAGCCCATGTTTAAAAATGATGAAAAACGAGGTTTAAAAAAAAAATCAAAATTTCAAAAAAACGATGGGCTATAACCCATGTTTTTTGAATTTTTTAATTTTTTTTAAATCCTCAAAAATGATGAAAAACGGCGTCCTATAGTATGCCGTACGGTATGGGCTATAGCCCATGGTCAAAAATGATGAAAAACTAGGTTAATTTCTTTTTCAAATTTTCAAAAAAACGATGGGCTATAACCCATGTTTTTTGAAATTTAGATTTTTTTTAAATCCTCAAAAATGATGAAAAACGGCGTGTTATAGTATGCCGTACGGTAGGGGCTATAGCCCATGTTTAAAAATGATGAAAAACGAGGTTTAATTTTTTTTCAAAATTTCAAAAAAACGATGGGCTATAACCCATGTTTTTTTTTTTTTTTTTTTTTTCAAATCCTCAAAAATGATGAAAAACCGCGTGTTATAGTATGCCGTACGGTAGGGGCTATAGCCCATGTTTAAAAATGATGAAAAACTAGGTTTAATTTTTTTTCAAAATTTCAAAAAAACGATGGGCTATAACCCATGTTTTTTTTTTTTTTTTTTTTTTTCAAATCCTCAAAAATGATGAAAAACGGCGTGTTATAGTATGCCGTACGGTAGGGGCTATAGCCCATGTTTAAAAATGATGAAAAACGAGGTTTAATTTTTTTTCAAAATTTAAAAAAAACGATGGGCTATAACCCATGTTTTTTTAAATTTTGAATTTTTTTCACATCCTCAAAAATGATGAAAAACGGCGTGTTATAGTATGCCGTACGGTAGGGGCTATAGCCCATGTTTAAAAATGATGAAAAACGAGGTTTAATTTTTTTTCAAAATTTCAAAAAAACGATGGGCTATAACCCATGTTTTTTTTTTTTTTTTCAAATCCTCAAAAATGATGAAAAACGGCGTGTTATAGTATGCCGTACGGTAGGGGCTATAGCCCATGTTTAAAAATGATGAAAAACGAGGTTTAAAAAAAAAATCAAAATTTCAAAAAAACGATGGGCTATAACCCATGTTTTTTGAATTTTTTAAATTTTTTTAAATCCTCAAAAATGATGAAAAACGGCGTCCTATAGTATGCCGTACGGTATGGGCTATAGCCCATGGTCAAAAATGATGAAAAACTAGGTTAATTTCTTTTTCAAATTTTCAAAAAAACGATGGGCTATAACCCATGTTTTTTGAAATTTAGATTTTTTTTAAATCCTCAAAAATGATGAAAAACGGCGTGTTATAGTATGCCGTACGGTAGGGGCTATAGCCCATGTTTAAAAATGATGAAAAACGAGGTTTAATTTTTTTTCAAAATTTCAAAAAAACGATGGGCTATAACCCATGTTTTTTTTTTTTTTTTTTTTTTCAAATCCTCAAAAATGATGAAAAACCGCGTGTTATAGTATGCCGTACGGTAGGGGCTATAGCCCATGTTTAAAAATGATGAAAAACTAGGTTTAATTTTTTTTCAAAATTTCAAAAAAACGATGGGCTATAACCCATGTTTTTTTTTTATTTATTTTTTTTCAAATCCTCAAAAATGATGAAAAACGGCGTGTTATAGTATGCCGTACGGTAGGGGCTATAGCCCATGTTCAAAAATGATGAAAAACGAGGTTTAAAAAAAATCAAAATTTCAAAAAAACGATGGGCTATAACCCATGTTTTTTGAAATTTAGATTTTTTTTTAAATCCTCAAAAATGATGAAAAACAGTGTGTCATAGTATGCCGTACGGTAGGGGCTATAGCCCATGTTTAAAAATGATGAAAAACGAGGTTTAAAAAAAATTCAAAATTTCAAAAAAACGATGGGCTATAACCCATGTTTTTTGAAAATTTGAATTTTTTTCAAATCCTCAAAAATGATGAAAAACGGCGTGTTATAGTATGCCCTACGGTAGGGGCTATAGCCCATGTTTAAAAATGATGAAAAACGAGGTTTAAATTTTTTTCAAAATTTCAAAAAAACGATGGGCTATAACCCATGTTTTTTTAAATTTTGAATTTTTTTCACATCCTCAAAAATGATGAAAAACGGCGTGTTATAGTATGCCGTACGGTAGGGGCTATAGCCCATGTTTAAAAATGATGAAAAACGAGGTTTAAAAAAAAAAATCAAAATTTCAAAAAAACGATGGGCTATAACCCATGTTTTTTGAAATTTTGAATTTTTTTTAAATCCTCAAAAATGATGAAAAACGGCGTCCTATAGTATGCCGTACGGTATGGGCTATAGCCCATGGTCAAAAATGATGAAAAACGAGGTGAATTTTTTTTTCAAAATTTTCAAAAAAACGATGGGCTATAACCCATGTTTTTTGAAATTTTGATTTTTTTTCAAATCCTCAAAAATGATGAAAAACGGTGTGTTATAGTATGCCGTACGGTAGGGGCTATAGCCCATGTTTAAAAATGATGAAAAACGAGGTTTACAATTTTTTTTTAATAAAAAAAAAAAAACGATGGGCTATAACCCATGTTTTTTGATTATTTTTTTTTAATCCTCAAAAATGATGAAAAACGGCGTGTTATAGTATGCCGTACGGTAGGGGCTATAGCCCATGTTTAAAAATGATGAAAAACGAGGTTAAAAAAAAAAAATCAAAATTTCAAAAAAACGATGTGCTATAACCCATGTTTTTTTAAATTTTGAAATTTTTTTAAATCCTCAAAAATGATGAAAAACGGCGTCCTATAGTATGCCGTACGGTATGGGCTATAGCCCATGGTCAAAAATGATGAAAAACGAGGTTAATTTTTTTTTCAAAATTTAAAAAAAACGATGGGCTATAACCCATGTTTTCTGAAATTTTGAATTTTTTTCAAATCCTCAAAAATGATGAAAAACGGTGTGTTATAGTATGCCGTACGGTAGGGGCTATAGCCCATGTTTAAAAATGATGAAAAACGAGGTTTAAAATTTTTTTTTAATAAAAAAAAAAAAACGATGGGCTATAACCCATGTTTTTTGATTTTTTTTTTTTAATCCTCAAAAATGATGAAAAACGGCGTGTTATAGTATGCCGTACGGTAGGGGCTATAGCCCATGTTCAAAAATGATGAAAAACGAGGTTTAAAAAAAATCAAAATTTCAAAAAAACGATGGGCTATAACCCATGTTTTTTTAAATTTAGATTTTTTTTTAAATCCTCAAAAATGATGAAAAACAGTGTGTTATAGTATGCCGTACGGTAGGGGCTATAGCCCATGTTCAAAAATGATGAAAAACGAGGTTTAAAAAAAATTCAAAATTTCAAAAAAACGATGGGCTATAACCCATGTTTTTTGAAATTTTGAATTTTTTTCAAATCCTCAAAAATGATGAAAAACGGTGTGTTATAGTATGCCGTACGGTAGGGGCTATAGCCCATGTTTAAAAATGATGAAAAACGAGGTTTAAAAAAAAATCAAAATTTCAAAAAAACGATGGGCTATAACCCATGTTTTTTTAAATTTTGAATTTTTTTCACATCCTCAAAAATGATGAAAAACGGCGTGTTATAGTATGCCGTACGGTAGGGGCTATAGCCCATGTTTAAAAATGATGAAAAACGAGGTTTAAAAAAAAAAATCAAAATTTCAAAAAAACGATGGGCTATAACCCATGTTTTTTGAAATTTTGAATTTTTTTTAAATCCTCAAAAATGATGAAAAACGGCGTCCTATAGTATGCCGTACGGTATGGGCTATAGCCCATGGTCAAAAATGATGAAAAACGAGGTAAATTTTTTTTTCAAAATTTTCAAAAAAACGATGGGCTATAACCCATGTTTTTTGAAATTTTGATTTTTTTTCAAATCCTCAAAAATGATGAAAAACGGTGTGTTATAGTATGCCGTACGGTAGGGGCTATAGCCCATGTTTAAAAATGATGAAAAACGAGGTTTACAATTTTTTTTTAATAAAAAAAAAAAAACGATGGGCTATAACCCATGTTTTTTGATTATTTTTTTTTAATCCTCAAAAATGATGAAAAACGGCGTGTTATAGTATGCCGTACGGTAGGGGCTATAGCCCATGTTTAAAAATGATGAAAAACGAGGTTTAAATTTTTTTCAAAATTTCAAAAAAACGATGGGCTATAACCCATGTTTTTTTAAATTTTGAATTTTTTTCACATCCTCAAAAATGATGAAAAACGGCGTGTTATAGTATGCCGTACGGTAGGGGCTATAGCCCATGTTTAAAAATGATGAAAAACGAGGTTTAAATTTTTTTCAAAATTTCAAAAAAACGATGGGCTATAACCCATGTTTTTTTAAATTTTGAATTTTTTTCACATCCTCAAAAATGATGAAAAACGGCGTGTTATAGTATGCCGTACGGTAGGGGCTATAGCCCATGTTTAAAAATGATGAAAAACGAGGTTTTAAAAAAAAATCAAAATTTCAAAAAAACGATGGGCTATAGCCCATGTTTAAAAATGATGAAAAACGAGGTTTAAAAAAAAATCAAAATTTCAAAAAAACGATGGGCTATAACCCATGTTTTTTGAATTTTTTAATTTTTTTTAAATCCTCAAAAATGATGAAAAACGGCGTCCTATAGTATGCCGTACGGTATGGGCTATAGCCCATGGTCAAAAATGATGAAAAACTAGGTTAATTTTTTTTTCAAATTTTCAAAAAAACGATGGGCTATAACCCATGTTTTTTGAAATTTAGATTTTTTTTAAATCCTCAAAAATGATGAAAAACGGCGTGTTATAGTATGCCGTACGGTAGGGGCTATAGCCCATGTTTAAAAATGATGAAAAACGAGGTTTAATTTTTTTTCAAAATTTCAAAAAAACGATGGGCTATAACCCATGTTTTTTTAAATTTTGAATTTTTTTCACATCCTCAAAAATGATGAAAAACGGCGTGTTATAGTATGCCGTACGGTAGGGGCTATAGCCCATGTTTAAAAATGATGAAAAACGAGGTTTAAATTTTTTTCAAATTTTCAAAAAAACGATGGGCTATAACCCATGTTTTATGAAATTTTGAATTTTTTTCAAATCCTCAAAAATGATGAAAAACGGCGTGTTATAGTATGCCGTACGGTAGGGCTATAGCCCATGTTTAAAAATGATGAAAAACGAGGTTTAAAAAAAAAAATCAAAATTTCAAAAAAACGATGTGCTATAACCCATGTTTTTTTAAATTTTGAATTTTTTTTAAATCCTCAAAAATGATGAAAAACGGCGTCCTATAGTATGCCGTACGGTATGGGCTATAGCCCATGGTCAAAAATGATGAAAAACGAGGTTAATTTTTTTTTCAAAATTTCAAAAAAACGATGGGCTATAACCCATGTTTTCTGAAATTTTGAATTTTTTTCAAATCCTCAAAAATGATGAAAAACGGTGTGTTATAGTATGCCGTACGGTAGGGGCTATAGCCCATGTTTAAAAATGATGAAAAACGAGGTTTACAATTTTTTTTTAATTAAAAAAAAAAAACGATGGGCTATAACCCATGTTTTTTGATTTTTTTTTTTTAATCCTCAAAAATGATGAAAAACGGCGTGTTATAGTATGCCGTACGGTAGGGGCTATAGCCCATGTTCAAAAATGATGAAAAACGAGGTTTAAAAAAAATCAAAATTTCAAAAAAACGATGGGCTATAACCCATGTTTTTTGAAATTTAGATTTTTTTTTAAATCCTCAAAAATGATGAAAAACAGTGTGTTATAGTATGCCGTACGGTAGGGGCTATAGCCCATGTTTAAAAATTATGAAAAACGAGGTTTAAAAAAAATTCAAAATTTCAAAAAAACGATGGGCTATAACCCATGTTTTTTGAAATTTTGAATTTTTTTCAAATCCTCAAAAATGATGAAAAACGGCGTGTTATAGTATGCCGTACGGTAGGGGCTATAGCCCATGTTTAAAAATGATGAAAAACGAGGTTTAATTTTTTTTCAAAATTTCAAAAAAACGATGGGCTATAACCCATGTTTTTTTAAATTTTGAATTTTTTTCACATCCTCAAAAATGATGAAAAACGGCGTGTTATAGTATGCCGTACGGTAGGGGCTATAGCCCATGTTTAAAAATGATGAAAAACGAGGTTTAAAAAAAAAAATCAAAATTTAAAAAAAACGATGTGCTATAACCCATGTTTTTTTAAATTTTGAATTTTTTTTAAATCCTCAAAAATGATGAAAAACGGCGTCCTATAGTATGCCGTACGGTATGGGCTATAGCCCATGGTCAAAAATGATGAAAAACGAGGTTAATTGTTTTTTCAAAATTTCAAAAAAACGATGGGCTATAACCCATGTTTTCTGAAATTTTGAATTTTTTTCAAATCCTCAAAAATGATGAAAAACGGTGTGTTATAGTATGCCGTACGGTAGGGGCTATAGCCCATGTTTAAAAATGATGAAAAACGAGGTTTACAATTTTTTTTTAATAAAAAAAAAAAAACGATGGGCTATAACCCATGTTTTTTGATTTTTTTTTTAAAATCCTCAAAAATTATGAAAAACGGCGTGTTATAGTATGCCGTACGGTAGGGGCTATAGCCCATGTTCAAAAATGATGAAAAACGAGGTTTAAAAAAAATCAAAATTTCAAAAAAACGATGGGCTATAACCCATGTTTTTTGAAATTTAGATTTTTTTTTAAATCCTCAAGAATGATGAAAAACAGTGTGTTATAGTATGCCGTACGGTAGGGGCTATAGCCCATGTTTAAAAATGATGAAAAACGAGGTTTAAAAAAAATTCAAAATTTCAAAAAAAACGATGGGCTATAACCCATGTTTTTTGAAATTTTGAATTTTTTTCAAATCCTCAAAAATGATGAAAAACGGCGTGTTATAGTATGCCGTACGGTAGGGGCTATAGCCCATGTTCAAAAATGATGAAAAACGAGGTTTAAAAAAAATCAAAATTTCAAAAAAAACGATGGGCTATAACCCATGTTTTTTGAAATTTAGATTTTTTTTTAAATCCTCAAAAATGATGAAAAACGGCGTGTTATAGTATGCCGTACGGTAGGGGCTATAGCCCATGTTTAAAAATGATGAAAAACGAGGTTTAATTTTTTTTCAAAATTTCAAAAAAACGATGGGCTATAACCCATGTTTTTTTAAATTTTGAATTTTTTTCACATCCTCAAAAATGATGAAAAACGGCGTGTTATAGTATGCCGTACGGTAGGGGCTATAGCCCATGTTTAAAAATGATGAAAAACGAGGTTTAAAAAAAAAAATCAAAATAAAAAAAAAACGATGTGCTATAACCCATGTTTTTTTAAATTTTGAATTTTTTTTAAATCCTCAAAAATGATGAAAAACGGCGTCCTATAGTATGCCGTACGGTATGGGCTATAGCCCATGGTCAAAAATGATGAAAAACGAGGTTAATTTTTTTTTCAAAATTTCAAAAAAACGATGGGCTATAACCCATGTTTTCTGAAATTTTGAATTTTTTTCAAATCCTCAAAAATGATGAAAAACGGTGTGTTATAGTATGCCGTACGGTAGGGGCTATAGCCCATGTTTAAAAATTTTTTTGAAATTTTGAATTTTTTTCAAATCCTCAAAAATGATGAAAAACGGCGTGTTATAGTATGCCGTACGGTAGGGGCTATAGCCCATGTTTAAAAATGATGAAAAACAAGGTTTTCCTTTTTTTACAAAATTTCAAAAAAACGATGGGCTATAACCCATGTTTTTTTAAATTTTGAATTTTTTTCACATCCTCAAAAATGATGAAAAACGGCGTGTTATAGTATGCCGTACGGTAGGGGCTATAGCCCATGTTTAAAAATGATGAAAAACGAGGTTTTAAAAAAAAATCAAAATTTAAAAAAAACGATGGGCTATAACCCATGTTTTTTGAAATTTTGAATTTTTTTTAAATCCTCAAAAATGATGAAAAACGGCGTCCTATAGTATGCCGTACGGTATGGGCTATAGCCCATGGTCAAAAATGATGAAAAACGAGGTTAATTTTTTTTTCAAATTTTGAAAAAAACGATGGGCTATAACCCATGTTTTTTGAAATTTTGAATTTTTTTCAAATCCTCAAAAATGATGAAAAACGGTGTGTTATAGTATGCCGTACGGTAGGGGCTATAGCCCATGTTTAAAAATGATGAAAAACGAGGTTTACAAAAAAAATTTAATGAAAAAAAAAAAAACGATGGGCTATAACCCATGTTTTTTGAATTTTTTTATTTTTTTTAAATCCTCAAAAATGATGAAAAACGGCGTGTTATAGTATGCCGTATGGTAGGGGCTATAGCCCATGTTCAAAATGATGAAAAACAAGGTTTAAAAAAAATCAAAATTTCAAAAAAACGATGGGCTATAACCCATGTTTTTTGAAATTTAGATTTTTTTTAAATCCTCAAAAATGATGAAAAACGGCGTGTTATAGTATGCCGTACGGTAGGGGCTATAGCCCATGTTTAAAAATGATGAAAAACGAGGTTTAATTTTTTTTCAAAATTTCAAAAAAACGATGGGCTATAACCCATGTTTTTTTTTTTTTTTTTTTTTTCAAATCCTCAAAAATGATGAAAAACCGCGTGTTATAGTATGCCGTACGGTAGGGGCTATAGCCCATGTTTAAAAATGATGAAAAACGAGGTTTAATTTTTTTTCAAAATTTCAAAAAAACGATGGGCTATAACCCATGTTTATTTTATTTATTTATTTTTTCAAATCCTCAAAAATGATGAAAAACGGCGTGTTATAGTATGCCGTACGGTAGGGGCTATAGCCCATGTTTAAAAATTGATGAAAAACGAGGTTAATTTCTTTTTCAAAATTTCAAAAAAACGATGGGCTATAACCCATGTTTTTTGAAATTTAGATTTTTTTTAAATCCTCAAAAATGATGAAAAACGGCGTGTTATAGTATACCGTACGGTAGGGGCTATAGCCCATGTTTAAAAATGATGAAAAACGAGGTTTAATTTTTTTTCAAAATTTCAAAAAAACGATGGGCTATAACCCATGTTTTTTTTATTTATTTATTTTTTCAAATCCTCAAAAATGATGAAAAACCGCGTGTTATAGTATGCCGTACGGTAGGGGCTATAGCCCATGTTTAAAAATGATGAAAAACGAGGTTTAATTTTTTTTCAAAATTTCAAAAAAACGATGGGCTATAACCCATGTTTATTTTATTTATTTATTTTTTCAAATCCTCAAAAATGATGAAAAACGGCGTGTTATAGTATGCCGTACGGTAGGGGCTATAGCCCATGTTTAAAAATGATGAAAAACGAGGTTAATTTCTTTTTCAAAATTTCAAAAAAACGATGGGCTATAACCCATGTTTTTTGAAATTTTGAATTTTTTTCAAATCCTCAAAAATGATGAAAAACGGTGTGTTATAGTATGCCGTACGGTAGGGGCTATAGCCCATGTTTAAAAATGATGAAAAACGAGGTTTACAAAAAAAAATTAATTAAAAAAAAAAAACGATGGGCTATAACCCATGTTTATTTTATTTATTTATTTTTTCAAATCCTCAAAAATGATGAAAAACGGCGTGTTATAGTATGCCGTACGGTAGGGGCTATAGCCCATGTTTAAAAATGATGAAAAACGAGGTTAATTTCTTTTTCAAAATTTCAAAAAAACGATGGGCTATAACCCATGTTTTTTGAAATTTTGAATTTTTTTCAAATCCTCAAAAATGATGAAAAACGGTGTGTTATAGTATGCCGTACGGTAGGGGCTATAGCCCATGTTTAAAAATGATGAAAAACGAGGTTTACAAAAAAAAATTAATTAAAAAAAAAAAACGATGGGCTATAACCCATGTTTTTTGATTTTTTTTTTTTAATCCTCAAAAATGATGAAAAACGGCGTGTTATAGTATGCCGTACGGTAGGGGCTATAGCCCATGTTCAAAAATGATGAAAAACAAGGTTTAAAAAAAATCAAAATTTCAAAAAAACGATGGGCTATAACCCATGTTTTTTGAAATTTAGATTTTTTTTAAATCCTCAAAAATGATGAAAAACGGCGTGTTATAGTATGCCGTACGGTAGGGGCTATAGCCCATGTTTAAAAATGATGAAAAACGAGGTTTAATTTTTTTTCAAAATTTCAAAAAAACGATGGGCTATAACCCATGTTTTTTTTATTTATTTATTTTTTCAAATCCTCAAAAATGATGAAAAACGGCGTGTTATAGTATGCCGTACGGTAGGGGCTATAGCCCATGTTTAAAAATGATGAAAAACGAGGTTAATTTCTTTTTCAAAATTTCAAAAAAACGATGGGCTATAACCCATGTTTTTTGAAATTTTGAATTTTTTTCAAATCCTCAAAAATGATGAAAAACGGTGTGTTATAGTATGCCGTACGGTAGGGGCTATAGCCCATGTTTAAAAATGATGAAAAACGAGGTTTACAAAAAAAAATTAATTAAAAAAAAAAAACGATGGGCTATAACCCATGTTTTTTGATTTTTTTTTTTTAATCCTCAAAAATGATGAAAAACGGCGTGTTATAGTATGCCGTACGGTAGGGGCTATAGCCCATGTTCAAAAATGATGAAAAACAAGGTTTAAAAAAAATCAAAATTTCAAAAAAACGATGGGCTATAACCCATGTTTTTTGAAATTTAGATTTTTTTTAAATCCTCAAAAATGATGAAAAACGGCGTGTTATAGTATGCCGTACGGTAGGGGCTATAGCCCATGTTTAAAAATGATGAAAAACGAGGTTTAATTTTTTTTCAAAATTTCAAAAAAACGATGGGCTATAACCCATGTTTTTTTTATTTATTTATTTTTTCAAATCCTCAAAAATGATGAAAAACCGCGTGTTATAGTATGCCGTACGGTAGGGGCTATAGCCCATGTTTAAAAATGATGAAAAACGAGGTTTAATTTTTTTTCAAAATTTCAAAAAAACGATGGGCTATAACCCATGTTTATTTTATTTATTTATTTTTTCAAATCCTCAAAAATGATGAAAAACGGCGTGTTATAGTATGCCGTACGGTAGGGGCTATAGCCCATGTTTAAAAATGATGAAAAACGAGGTTAATTTCTTTTTCAAAATTTCAAAAAAACGATGGGCTATAACCCATGTTTTTAGAAATTTAGATTTTTTTTAAATCCTCAAAAATGATGAAAAACGGCGTGTTATAGTATGCCGTACGGTAGGGGCTATAGCCCATGTTTAAAAATGATGAAAAACGAGGTTTACAAAAAAAAATTAATTAAAAAAAAAAAACGATGGGCTATAACCCATGTTTTTTGATTTTTTTTTTTTAATCCTCAAAAATGATGAAAAACGGCGTGTTATAGTATGCCGTACGGTAGGGGCTATAGCCCATGTTCAAAAATGATGAAAAACGAGGTTTAAAAAAAATCAAAATTTCAAAAAAACGATGGGCTATAACCCATGTTTTTTTAAATTTAGATTTTTTTTTAAATCCTCAAAAATGATGAAAAACAGTGTGTTATAGTATGCCGTACGGTAGGGGCTATAGCCCATGTTTAAAAATGATGAAAAACGAGGTTTAAAAAAAATTCAAAATTTCAAAAAAACGATGGGCTATAACCCATGTTTTTTGAAATTTTGAATTTTTTTCAAATCCTCAAAAATGATGAAAAACGGCGTGTTATAGTATGCCGTACGGTAGGGGCTATAGCCCATGTTTAAAAATGATGAAAAACGAGGTTTAAATTTTTTTCAAAATTTCAAAAAAACGATGGGCTATAACCCATGTTTTTTTTAATTTTGAATTTTTTTCACATCCTCAAAAATGATGAAAAACGGCGTGTTATAGTATGCCGTACGGTAGGGGCTATAGCCCATGTTTAAAAATGATGAAAAACGAGGTTTAAAAAAAAAAATCAAAATTTAAAAAAAACGATGTGCTATAACCCATGTTTTTTTAAATTTTGAATTTTTTTTAAATCCTCAAAAATGATGAAAAACGGCGTCCTATAGTATGCCGTACGGTATGGGCTATAGCCCATGGTCAAAAATGATGAAAAACGAGGTTAATTTTTTTTTCAAAATTTCAAAAAAACGATGGGCTATAACCCATGTTTTCTGAAATTTTGAATTTTTTTCAAATCCTCAAAAATGATGAAAAACGGTGTGTTATAGTATGCCGTACGGTAGGGGCTATAGCCCATGTTTAAAAATGATGAAAAACGAGGTTTACAATTTTTTTTTAATTAAAAAAAAAAAACGATGGGCTATAACCCATGTTTTTTGATTATTTTTTTTAAATCCTCAAAAATGATGAAAAACGGCGTGTTATAGTATGCCGTACGGTAGGGGCTATAGCCCATGTTCAAAAATGATGAAAAACGAGGTTTAAAAAAAATCTAAATTTCAAAAAAACGATGGGCTATAACCCATGTTTTTTGAAATTTAGATTTTTTTTTAAATCCTCAAAAATGATGAAAAACAGTGTGTTATAGTATGCCGTACGGTAGGGGCTATAGCCCATGTTTAAAAATGATGAAAAACGAGGTTTAAAAGAAATTCAAAATTTCAAAAAAACGATGGGCTATAACCCATGTTTTTTGAAATTTTGAATTTTTTTCAAATCCTCAAAAATGATGAAAAACGGCGTGTTATAGTATGCCGTACGGTAGGGGCTATAGCCCATGTTTAAAAATGATGAAAAACGAGGTTTACATTTTTTTCAAAATTTCAAAAAAACGATGGGCTATAACCCATGTTTTTTTAAATTTTGAATTTTTTTCACATCCTCAAAAATGATGAAAAACGGCGTGTTATAGTATGCCGTACGGTAGGGGCTATAGCCCATGTTTAAAAATGATGAAAAACGAGGTTTTAAAAAAAAATCAAAATTTCAAAAAAACGATGGGCTATAACCCATGTTTTTTGAAATTTTGAATTTTTTTTAAATCCTCAAAAATGATGAAAAACGGCGTCCTATAGTATGCCGTACGGTATGGGCTATAGCCCATGGTCAAAAATGATGAAAAACGAGGTTAATTTGTTTTTCAAATTTTCAAAAAAACGATGGGCTATAACCCATGTTTTTTGAAATTTTGAATTTTTTTCAAATCCTCAAAAATGATGAAAAACGGTGTGTTATAGTATGCCGTACGGTAGGGGCTATAGCCCATGTTTAAAAATGATGAAAAACGAGGTTTACAATTTTTTCAAAATTTCAAAAAAACGATGGGCTATAACCCATGTTTTTTTAAATTTTGAATTTTTTTCACATCCTCAAAAATGATGAAAAACGGCGTGTTATAGTATGCCGTACGGTAGGGGCTATAGCCCATGTTTAAAAATGATGAAAAACGAGGTTTTAAAAAAAAATCAAAATTTCAAAAAAACGATGGGCTATAACCCATGTTTTTTGAAATTTTGAATTTTTTTTAAATCCTCAAAAATGATGAAAAACGGCGTCCTATAGTATGCCGTACGGTATGGGCTATAGCCCATGGTCAAAAATGATGAAAAACGAGGTTAATTTGTTTTTCAAATTTTCAAAAAAACGATGGGCTATAACCCATGTTTTTTGAAATTTTGAATTTTTTTCAAATCCTCAAAAATGATGAAAAACGGTGTGTTATAGTATGCCGTACGGTAGGGGCTATAGCCCATGTTTAAAAATGATGAAAAACGAGGTTTACAATTTTTTCAAAATTTCAAAAAAACGATGGGCTATAACCCATGTTTTTTTAAATTTTGAATTTTTTTCACATCCTCAAAAATGATGAAAAACGGCGTGTTATAGTATGCCGTACGGTAGGGGCTATAGCCCATGTTTAAAAATGATGAAAAACGAGGTTTTAAAAAAAAATCAAAATTTCAAAAAAACGATGGGCTATAACCCATGTTTTTTGAAATTTTGAATTTTTTTCAAATCCTCAAAAATGATGAAAAACGGTGTGTTATAGTATGCCGTACGGTAGGGGCTATAGCCCATGTTTAAAAATGATGAAAAACGAGGTTTACAAATTTTTTTTAATAAAAAAAAAAAAACGATGGGCTATAACCCATGTTTTTTGAATTTTTTTATTTTTTTTAAATCCTCAAAAATGATGAAAAACGGCGTGTTATAGTATGCCGTATGGTAGGGGCTATAGCCCATGTTCAAAAATGATGAAAAACAAGGTTTAAAAAAAATCAAAATTTCAAAAAAACGATGGGCTATAACCCATGTTTTTTTAAATTTAGATTTTTTTTAAATCCTCAAAAATGATGAAAAACGGCGTGTTATAGTATGCCGTACGGTAGGGGCTATAGCCCATGTTTAAAAATGATGAAAAACGAGGTTTAATTTTTTTTCAAAATTTCAAAAAAACGATGGGCTATAACCCATGTTTTTTTTATTTATTTATTTTTTCAAATCCTCAAAAATGATGAAAAACGGCGTGTTATAGTATGCCGTACGGTAGGGGCTATAGCCCATGTTTAAAAATGATGAAAAACGAGGTTTAATTTTTTTTCAAAATTTCAAAAAAACGATGGGCTATAACCCATGTTTATTTTATTTATTTATTTTTTCAAATCCTCAAAAATGATGAAAAACGGCGTGTTATAGTATGCCGTACGGTAGGGGCTATAGCCCATGTTTAAAAATGATGAAAAACGAGGTTAACTTTTTTTTCAAAATTTCAAAAAAACGATGGGCTATAACCCATGTTTTTTTAAATTTTGAATTTTTTTCACATCCTCAAAAATGATGAAAAACGGCGTGTTATAGTATGCCGTACGGTAGGGGCTATAGCCCATGTTTAAAAATGATGAAAAACGAGGTTAATTTCTTTTTCAAAATTTCAAAAAAACGATGGGCTATAACCCATGTTTTTTGAAATTTTGAATTTTTTTCAAATCCTCAAAAATGATGAAAAACGGTGTGTTATAGTATGCCGTACGGTAGGGGCTATAGCCCATGTTTAAAAATGATGAAAAACGAGGTTTAAAAAAAATCAAAATTTCAAAAAAACGATGGGCTATAACCCATGTTTTTTGATTTTTCTTTTTTAATCCTCAAAAATGATGAAAAACGGCGTGTTATAGTATGCCGTACGGTAGGGGCTATAGCCCATGTTCAAAAATGATGAAAAACGAGGTTTAAAAAAAATCAAAATTTCAAAAAAACGTTGGGCTATAACCCATGTTTTTTGAAATTTAGATTTTTTTTTAAATCCTCAAAAATGATGAAAAACGGTGTGTTATAGTATGCCGTACGGTAGGGGCTATAGCCCATGTTTAAAAATGATGAAAAACGAGGTTTAATTTTTTTTCAAAATTTCAAAAAAACGATGGGATATAACCCATGTTTTTTGAAATTTTGAATTTTTTTCAAATCCTCAAAAATGATGAAAAACGGCGTGTTATAGTATGCCGTACGGTAGGGGCTATAGCCCATGTTTAAAAATGATGAAAAACGAGGTTTAATTTTTTTTTCAAAATTAAAAAAAAACGATGGGATATAACCCATGTTTTTTGAAATTTTGAATTTTTTTCAAATCCTCAAAAATGATGAAAAACGGCGTGTTATAGTATGCCGTACGGTAGGGGCTATAGCCCATGTTTAAAAATGATGAAAAACGAGGTTTAAAAAAAAAATCAAAAATTCAAAAAAACGATGGGCTATAACCCATGTTTTTGAAATTTTGAATTTTTTTTTAATCCTCAAAAATGATGAAAAACGGCGTCCTATAGTATGCCGTACGGTATGGGCTATAGCCCATGGTCAAAAATGATGAAAAACGAGGTTTACAAAAAAAAATTAATTAAAAAAAAAAAACGATGGGCTATAACCCATGTTTTTTTCTTTTTCTTTTTTAATCCTCAAAAATGATGAAAAATGGTGTGTTATAGTATGCCGTACGGTAGGGGCTATAGCCCATGTTTAAAAATGATGAAAAACGAGGTTTACAAAAAAAATTTAATAAAAAAAAAAAAACGATGGGCTATAACCCATGTTTTTTGAATTTTTTTATTTTTTTTAAATCCTCAAAAATGATGAAAAACGGCGTGTTATAGTATGCCGTACGGTAGGGGCTATAGCCCATGTTCAAAAATGATGAAAAACAAGGTTTAAAAAAAATCAAAATTTCAAAAAAACGATGGGCTATAACCCATGTTTTTTTAAATTTAGATTTTTTTCAAATCCTCAAAAATGATGAAAAACGGCGTGTTATAGTATGCCGTACGGTAGGGGCTATAGCCCATGTTCAAAAATGATGAAAAACAAGGTTTAAAAAAAATCAAAATTTCAAAAAAACGATGGGCTATAACCCATGTTTTTTTAAATTTAGATTTTTTTCAAATCCTCAAAAATGATGAAAAACGGCGTGTTATAGTATGCCGTACGGTAGGGGCTATATAGTATGCCGTACGGTAGGGGCTATAGCCCATGTTTAAAAATGATGAAAAACGAGGTTAATTTTTTTTTCAAAATTTCAAAAAAACGATGGGCTATAACCCATGTTTTTTTTTTTTTTTTTTTTTTCTCAAATCCTCCAAAATGATGAAAAACGGCGTGTTATAGTATGCCGTACGGTAGGGGCTATAGCCCATGTTTAAAAATGATGAAAAACGAGGTTTAATTTTTTTCAAAATTTCAAAAAAACGATGGGCTATAACCCATGTTTTTTTTAATTTTGAATTTTTTTCACATCCTCAAAAATGATGAAAAACGGCGTGTTATAGTATGCCGTACGGTAGGGGCTATAGCCCATGTTTAAAAATGATGAAAAACGAGGTTTAATTTTTTTTCAAAATTTCAAAAAAACGATGGGCTATAACCCATGTTTTTTGAAATTTTGATTTTTTTTCAAATCCTCAAAAATGATGAAAAACGGTGTGTTATAGTATGCCGTACGGTAGGGGCTATAGCCCATGTTTAAAAATGATGAAAAACGAGGTTTACAAATTTTTTTTAATTAAAAAAAAAAAACGATGGGCTATAACCCATGTTTTTTGAATTTTTTTATTTTTTTTAAATCCTCAAAAATGATGAAAAACGGCGTGTTATAGTATGCCGTACGGTAGGGGCTATAGCCCATGTTCAAAAATGATGAAAAACAAGGTTTAAAAAAAATCAAAATTTCAAAAAAACGATGGGCTATAACCCATGTTTTTTGAAATTTAGATTTTTTTCAAATCCTCAAAAATGATGAAAAACGGCGTGTTATAGTATGCCGTACGGTAGGGGCTATAGCCCATGTTCAAAAATAATGAAAAACAAGGTTTAAAAAAAATCAAAATTTCAAAAAAACGATGGGCTATAACCCATGTTTTTTTAAATTTAGATTTTTTTCAAATCCTCAAAAATGATGAAAAACGGCGTGTTATAGTATGCCGTACGGTAGGGGCTATATAGTATGCCGTACGGTAGGGGCTATAGCCCATGTTTAAAAATGATGAAAAACGAGGTTAATTTTTTTTTCAAAATTTCAAAAAAACGATGGGCTATAACCCATGTTTTTTTTTTTTTTTTTTTTTTTTTCAAATCTTCAAAAATGATGAAAAACGGCGTGTTATAGTATGCCGTACGGTAGGGGCTATAGCCCATGTTTAAAAATGATGAAAAACGAGGTTTAATTTTTTTTCAAAATTTCAAAAAAACGATGGGCTATAACCCATGTTTTTTGAAATTTAGATTTTTTTCAAATCCTCAAAAATGATGAAAAACGGCGTGTTATAGTATGCCGTACGGTAGGGGCTATAGCCCATGTTCAAAAATAATGAAAAACAAGGTTTAAAAAAAATCAAAATTTCAAAAAAACGATGGGCTATAACCCATGTTTTTTTAAATTTAGATTTTTTTCAAATCCTCAAAATGATGAAAAACGGCGTGTTATAGTATGCCGTACGGTAGGGGCTATATAGTATGCCGTACGGTAGGGGCTATAGCCCATGTTTAAAAATGATGAAAAACGAGGTTAATTTTTTTTTCAAAATTTCAAAAAAACGATGGGCTATAACCCATGTTTTTTTTTTTTTTTTTTTTTTTTTCAAATCTTCAAAAATGATGAAAAACGGCGTGTTATAGTATGCCGTACGGTAGGGGCTATAGCCCATGTTTAAAAATGATGAAAAACGAGGTTTAATTTTTTTTCAAAATTTCAAAAAAACGATGGGCTATAACCCATGTTTTTTTTAATTTTGAATTTTTTTCACATCCTCAAAAATGATGAAAAACGGCGTGTTATAGTATGCCGTACGGTAGGGGCTATAGCCCATGTTTAAAAATGATGAAAAACGAGGTTTAATTTTTTTTCAAAATTTCAAAAAAACGATGGGCTATAACCCATGTTTTTTGAAATTTTGAAATTTTTTCAAATCCTCAAAAATGATGAAAAACGGCGTGTTATAGTATGCCGTACGGTAGGGGCTATAGCCCATGTTTAAAAATGATGAAAAACGAGGTTTACAAATTTTTTTTAATTAAAAAAAAAAAACGATGGGCTATAACCCATGTTTTTTGATTTTTTTTTTTTTTTTTTAATCCTCAAAAATGATGAAAAACGGCGTGTTATAGTATGCCGTACGGTAGGGGCTATAGCCCATGTTCAAAAATGATGAAAAACGAGGTTTAAAAAAAATCAAAATTTCAAAAAAACGATGGGCTATAACCCATGTTTTTTGAAATTTAGATTTTTTTTTTAATCCTCAAAAATGATGAAAAACGGTGTGTTATAGTATGCCGTACGGTAGGGGCTATAGCCCATGTTCAAAAATGATGAAAAACAAGGTAAAAAAAAAATCAAAATTTCAAAAAAACGATGGGCTATAACCCATGTTTTTTGAAATTTAGATTTTTTTTTAAATCCTCAAAAATGATGAAAAACAGTGTGTTATAGTATGCCGTACGGTAGGGGCTATAGCCCATGTTTAAAAATGATGAAAAACGAGGTTTAAAAAAAATTCAAAATTTCAAAAAAACGATGGGCTATAACCCATGTTTTTTGAAATTTTGAATTTTTTTCAAATCCTCAAAAATGATGAAAAACGGCGTGTTATAGTATGCCGTACGGTAGGGGCTATAGCCCATGTTTAAAAATGATGAAAAACGAGGTTTAAATTTTTTTCAAAATTTCAAAAAAACGATGGGCTATAACCCATGTTTTTTTTAATTTTGAATTTTTTTCACATCCTCAAAAATGATGAAAAACGGCGTGTTATAGTATGCCGTACGGTAGGGGCTATAGCCCATGTTTAAAAATGATGAAAAACGAGGTTTAAAAAAAAAAATCAAAATTTAAAAAAAACGATGTGCTATAACCCATGTTTTTTTAAATTTTGAATTTTTTTTAAATCCTCAAAAATGATGAAAAACGGCGTCCTATAGTATGCCGTACGGTATGGGCTATAGCCCATGGTCAAAAATGATGAAAAACGAGGTTAATTTTTTTTTCAAAATTTCAAAAAAACGATGGGCTATAACCCATGTTTTCTGAAATTTTGAATTTTTTTCAAATCCTCAAAAATGATGAAAAACGGTGTGTTATAGTATGCCGTACGGTAGGGGCTATAGCCCATGTTTAAAAATGATGAAAAACGAGGTTTACAATTTTTTTTTAATTAAAAAAAAAAAACGATGGGCTATAACCCATGTTTTTTGATTATTTTTTTTAAATCCTCAAAAATGATGAAAAACGGCGTGTTATAGTATGCCGTACGGTAGGGGCTATAGCCCATGTTCAAAAATGATGAAAAACGAGGTTTAAAAAAAATCTAAATTTCAAAAAAACGATGGGCTATAACCCATGTTTTTTGAAATTTAGATTTTTTTTTAAATCCTCAAAAATGATGAAAAACAGTGTGTTATAGTATGCCGTACGGTAGGGGCTATAGCCCATGTTTAAAAATGATGAAAAACGAGGTTTAAAAAAAATTCAAAATTTCAAAAAAAACGATGGGCTATAACCCATGTTTTTTGAAATTTTGAATTTTTTTCAAATCCTCAAAAATGATGAAAAACGGCGTGTTATAGTATGCCGTACGGTAGGGGCTATAGCCCATGTTTAAAAATGATGAAAAACGAGGTTTACATTTTTTTCAAAATTTCAAAAAAACGATGGGCTATAACCCATGTTTTTTTAAATTTTGAATTTTTTTCACATCCTCAAAAATGATGAAAAACGGCGTGTTATAGTATGCCGTACGGTAGGGGCTATAGCCCATGTTTAAAAATGATGAAAAACGAGGTTTTAAAAAAAAATCAAAATTTCAAAAAAACGATGGGCTATAACCCATGTTTTTTGAAATTTTGAATTTTTTTTAAATCCTCAAAAATGATGAAAAACGGCGTCCTATAGTATGCCGTACGGTATGGGCTATAGCCCATGGTCAAAAATGATGAAAAACGAGGTTAATTTGTTTTTCAAATTTTCAAAAAAACGATGGGCTATAACCCATGTTTTTTGAAATTTTGAATTTTTTTCAAATCCTCAAAAATGATGAAAAACGGTGTGTTATAGTATGCCGTACGGTAGGGGCTATAGCCCATGTTTAAAAATGATGAAAAACGAGGTTTACAATTTTTTCAAAATTTCAAAAAAACGATGGGCTATAACCCATGTTTTTTTAAATTTTGAATTTTTTTCACATCCTCAAAAATGATGAAAAACGGCGTGTTATAGTATGCCGTACGGTAGGGGCTATAGCCCATGTTTAAAAATGATGAAAAACGAGGTTTTAAAAAAAAATCAAAATTTCAAAAAAACGATGGGCTATAACCCATGTTTTTTGAAATTTTGAATTTTTTTTAAATCCTCAAAAATGATGAAAAACGGCGTCCTATAGTATGCCGTACGGTATGGGCTATAGCCCATGGTCAAAAATGATGAAAAACGAGGTTAATTTGTTTTTCAAATTTTCAAAAAAACGATGGGCTATAACCCATGTTTTTTGAAATTTTGAATTTTTTTCAAATCCTCAAAAATGATGAAAAACGGTGTGTTATAGTATGCCGTACGGTAGGGGCTATAGCCCATGTTTAAAAATGATGAAAAACGAGGTTTACAATTTTTTCAAAATTTCAAAAAAACGATGGGCTATAACCCATGTTTTTTTAAATTTTGAATTTTTTTCACATCCTCAAAAATGATGAAAAACGGCGTGTTATAGTATGCCGTACGGTAGGGGCTATAGCCCATGTTTAAAAATGATGAAAAACGAGGTTTTAAAAAAAAATCAAAATTTCAAAAAAACGATGGGCTATAACCCATGTTTTTTGAAATTTTGAATTTTTTTCAAATCCTCAAAAATGATGAAAAACGGTGTGTTATAGTATGCCGTACGGTAGGGGCTATAGCCCATGTTTAAAAATGATGAAAAACGAGGTTTACAAATTTTTTTTAATAAAAAAAAAAAAACGATGGGCTATAACCCATGTTTTTTGAATTTTTTTATTTTTTTTAAATCCTCAAAAATGATGAAAAACGGCGTGTTATAGTATGCCGTATGGTAGGGGCTATAGCCCATGTTCAAAAATGATGAAAAACAAGGTTTAAAAAAAATCAAAATTTCAAAAAAACGATGGGCTATAACCCATGTTTTTTTAAATTTAGATTTTTTTTAAATCCTCAAAAATGATGAAAAACGGCGTGTTATAGTATGCCGTACGGTAGGGGCTATAGCCCATGTTTAAAAATGATGAAAAACGAGGTTTAATTTTTTTTCAAAATTTCAAAAAAACGATGGGCTATAACCCATGTTTTTTTTATTTATTTATTTTTTCAAATCCTCAAAAATGATGAAAAACGGCGTGTTATAGTATGCCGTACGGTAGGGGCTATAGCCCATGTTTAAAAATGATGAAAAACGAGGTTTAATTTTTTTTCAAAATCTCAAAAAAACGATGGGCTATAACCCATGTTTATTTTATTTATTTATTTTTTCAAATCCTCAAAAATGATGAAAAACGGCGTGTTATAGTATGCCGTACGGTAGGGGCTATAGCCCATGTTTAAAAATGATGAAAAACGAGGTTAACTTTTTTTTCAAAATTTCAAAAAAACGATGGGCTATAACCCATGTTTTTTTAAATTTTGAATTTTTTTCACATCCTCAAAAATGATGAAAAACGGCGTGTTATAGTATGCCGTACGGTAGGGGCTATAGCCCATGTTTAAAAATGATGAAAAACGAGGTTAATTTCTTTTTCAAAATTTCAAAAAAACGATGGGCTATAACCCATGTTTTTTGAAATTTTGAATTTTTTTCAAATCCTCAAAAATGATGAAAAACGGTGTGTTATAGTATGCCGTACGGTAGGGGCTATAGCCCATGTTTAAAAATGATGAAAAACGAGGTTTAAAAAAAATCAAAATTTCAAAAAAACGATGGGCTATAACCCATGTTTTTTGATTTTTCTTTTTTAATCCTCAAAAATGATGAAAAACGGCGTGTTATAGTATGCCGTACGGTAGGGGCTATAGCCCATGTTCAAAAATGATGAAAAACGAGGTTTAAAAAAAATCAAAATTTCAAAAAAACGTTGGGCTATAACCCATGTTTTTTGAAATTTAGATTTTTTTTTAAATCCTCAAAAATGATGAAAAACGGTGTGTTATAGTATGCCGTACGGTAGGGGCTATAGCCCATGTTTAAAAATGATGAAAAACGAGGTTTAATTTTTTTTCAAAATTTCAAAAAAACGATGGGATATAACCCATGTTTTTTGAAATTTTGAATTTTTTTCAAATCCTCAAAAATGATGAAAAACGGCGTGTTATAGTATGCCGTACGGTAGGGGCTATAGCCCATGTTTAAAAATGATGAAAAACGAGGTTTAATTTTTTTTTCAAAATTTAAAAAAAACGATGGGATATAACCCATGTTTTTTGAAATTTTGAATTTTTTTCAAATCCTCAAAAATGATGAAAAACGGCGTGTTATAGTATGCCGTACGGTAGGGGCTATAGCCCATGTTTAAAAATGATGAAAAACGAGGTTTAAAAAAAAAATCAAAAATTCAAAAAAACGATGGGCTATAACCCATGTTTTTGAAATTTTGAATTTTTTTTTAATCCTCAAAAATGATGAAAAACGGCGTCCTATAGTATGCCGTACGGTATGGGCTATAGCCCATGGTCAAAAATGATGAAAAACGAGGTTTACAAAAAAAAATTAATTAAAAAAAAAAAACGATGGGCTATAACCCATGTTTTTTTCTTTTTCTTTTTTAATCCTCAAAAATGATGAAAAATGGTGTGTTATAGTATGCCGTACGGTAGGGGCTATAGCCCATGTTTAAAAATGATGAAAAACGAGGTTTACAAAAAAATTTTAATAAAAAAAAAAAAACGATGGGCTATAACCCATGTTTTTTGAATTTTTTTATTTTTTTTAAATCCTCAAAAATGATGAAAAACGGCGTGTTATAGTATGCCGTACGGTAGGGGCTATAGCCCATGTTCAAAAATGATGAAAAACAAGGTTTAAAAAAAATCAAAATTTCAAAAAAACGATGGGCTATAACCCATGTTTTTTGAAATTTAGATTTTTTTCAAATCCTCAAAAATGATGAAAAACGGCGTGTTATAGTATGCCGTACGGTAGGGGCTATAGCCCATGTTCAAAAATGATGAAAAACAAGGTTTAAAAAAAATCAAAATTTCAAAAAAACGATGGGCTATAACCCATGTTTTTTTAAATTTAGATTTTTTTCAAATCCTCAAAAATGATGAAAAACGGCGTGTTATAGTATGCCGTACGGTAGGGGCTATATAGTATGCCGTACGGTAGGGGCTATAGCCCATGTTTAAAAATGATGAAAAACGAGGTTAATTTTTTTTTCAAAATTTCAAAAAAACGATGGGCTATAACCCATGTTTTTTTTTTGTTTTTTTTTTTCTCAAATCCTCCAAAATGATGAAAAACGGCGTGTTATAGTATGCCGTACGGTAGGGGCTATAGCCCATGTTTAAAAATGATGAAAAACGAGGTTTAATTTTTTTCAAAATTTCAAAAAAACGATGGGCTATAACCCATGTTTTTTTTAATTTTGAATTTTTTTCACATCCTCAAAAATGATGAAAAACGGCGTGTTATAGTATGCCGTACGGTAGGGGCTATAGCCCATGTTTAAAAATGATGAAAAACGAGGTTTAATTTTTTTTCAAAATTTCAAAAAAACGATGGGCTATAACCCATGTTTTTTGAAATTTTGATTTTTTTTCAAATCCTCAAAAATGATGAAAAACGGTGTGTTATAGTATGCCGTACGGTAGGGGCTATAGCCCATGTTTAAAAATGATGAAAAACGAGGTTTACAAATTTTTTTTAATTAAAAAAAAAAAACGATGGGCTATAACCCATGTTTTTTGAATTTTTTTATTTTTTTTAAATCCTCAAAAATGATGAAAAACGGCGTGTTATAGTATGCCGTACGGTAGGGGCTATAGCCCATGTTCAAAAATGATGAAAAACAAGGTTTAAAAAAAATCAAAATTTCAAAAAAACGATGGGCTATAACCCATGTTTTTTGAAATTTAGATTTTTTTCAAATCCTCAAAAATGATGAAAAACGGCGTGTTATAGTATGCCGTACGGTAGGGGCTATAGCCCATGTTCAAAAATAATGAAAAACAAGGTTTAAAAAAAATCAAAATTTCAAAAAAACGATGGGCTATAACCCATGTTTTTTTAAATTTAGATTTTTTTCAAATCCTCAAAAATGATGAAAAACGGCGTGTTATAGTATGCCGTACGGTAGGGGCTATATAGTATGCCGTACGGTAGGGGCTATAGCCCATGTTTAAAAATGATGAAAAACGAGGTTAATTTTTTTTTCAAAATTTCAAAAAAACGATGGGCTATAACCCATGTTTTTTTTTTTTTTTTTTTTTTTTCAAATCTTCAAAAATGATGAAAAACGGCGTGTTATAGTATGCCGTACGGTAGGGGCTATAGCCCATGTTTAAAAATGATGAAAAACGAGGTTTAATTTTTTTTCAAAATTTCAAAAAAACGATGGGCTATAACCCATGTTTTTTTTAATTTTGAATTTTTTTCACATCCTCAAAAATGATGAAAAACGGCGTGTTATAGTATGCCGTACGGTAGGGGCTATAGCCCATGTTTAAAAATGATGAAAAACGAGGTTTAATTTTTTTTCAAAATTTCAAAAAAACGATGGGCTATAACCCATGTTTTTTGAAATTTTGAAATTTTTTCAAATCCTCAAAAATGATGAAAAACGGCGTGTTATAGTATGCCGTACGGTAGGGGCTATAGCCCATGTTTAAAAATGATGAAAAACGAGGTTTACAATTTTTTTTTAATTAAAAAAAAAAAACGATGGGCTATAACCCATGTTTTTTGATTTTTTTTTTTTTTTTTTAATCCTCAAAAATGATGAAAAACGGCGTGTTATAGTATGCCGTACGGTAGGGGCTATAGCCCATGTTCAAAAATGATGAAAAACGAGGTTTAAAAAAAATCAAAATTTCAAAAAAACGATGGGCTATAACCCATGTTTTTTGAAATTTAGATTTTTTTTTTAATCCTCAAAAATGATGAAAAACGGTGTGTTATAGTATGCCGTACGGTAGGGGCTATAGCCCATGTTCAAAAATGATGAAAAACAAGGTTAAAAAAAAATCAAAATTTCAAAAAAACGATGGGCTATAACCCATGTTTTTTGAAATTTAGATTTTTTTTTTAATCCTCAAAAATGATGAAAAACGGTGTGTTATAGTATGCCGTACGGTAGGGGCTATAGCCCATGTTCAAAAATGATGAAAAACAAGGTAAAAAAAAAATCAAAATTTCAAAAAAACGATGGGCTATAACCCATGTTTTTTGAAATTTAGATTTTTTTTAAATCCTCAAAAATGATGAAAAACGGCGTGTTATAGTATGCCGTACGGTAGGGGCTATAGCCCATGTTTAAAAATGATGAAAAACGAGGTTTAATTTTTTTTTCAAAATTTCAAAAAAACGATGGGCTATAACCCATGTTTTTTTTATTTTTATTTTTTTTCAAATCCTCAAAAATGATGAAAAACCGCGTGTTATAGTATGCCGTACGGTAGGGGCTATAGCCCATGTTTAAAAATGATGAAAAACGAGGTTTAATTTTTTTTCAAAATTTCAAAAAAACGATGGGCTATAACCCATGTTTTTTTTATTTTTATTTTTTTTCAAATCCTCAAAAATGATGAAAAACGGCGTGTTATAGTATGCCGTACGGTAGGGGCTATAGCCCATGTTTAAAAATGATGAAAAACGAGGTTTAAATTTTTTTCAAAATTTCAAAAAAACGATGGGCTATAACCCATGTTTTTTTAAATTTTGAATTTTTTTCACATCCTCAAAAATGATGAAAAACGGCGTGTTATAGTATGCCGTACGGTAGGGGCTATAGCCCATGTTTAAAAATGATGAAAAACGAGGTTTAAATTTTTTTCAAAATTTCAAAAAAACGATGGGCTATAACCCATGTTTTTTGAAATTTTGAATTTTTTTCAAATCCTCAAAAATGATGAAAAACGGCGTGTTATAGTATGCCGTACGGTAGGGGCTATAGCCCATGTTTAAAAATGATGAAAAACGAGGTTTTTAAAAAAAAATCAAAATTTCAAAAAAACGATGTGCTATAACCCATGTTTTTTGAAATTTTGAATTTTTTTTAAATCCTCAAAAATGATGAAAAACGGCGTCCTATAGTATGCCGTACGGTATGGGCTATAGCCCATGGTCAAAAATGATGAAAAACGAGGTTAATTTCTTTTTCAAAATTTCAAAAAAACGATGGGCTATAACCCATGTTTTTTGAATTTTTGAATTTTTTTCAAATCCTCAAAAATGATGAAAAACGGTGTGTTATAGTATGCCGTACGGTAGGGGCTATAGCCCATGTTCAAAAATGATGAAAAACAAGGTTTAAAAAAAATCAAAATTTCAAAAAAACGATGGGCTATAACCCATGTTTTTTGAAATTTAGATTTTTTTACCTTGACCAGTATAAATGACCTTGACAAGTACAAATGACCTTGACCAGTATAAATGACCTTCACCAGTAGAAATGACCGTGACCAGTATATGACTGTGACCAGTATAAATTACCTTCATGAGACTAGTAATTGACCTTGACCAGTATAAATGACCTTTAGAAGACTAGTAAATGATCTTCACCAGTATAAATGACCTTTAGAAGACTAGTAAATTATCTTCACCAGTATAAATGACCTTGACCAGTATGCGGTCCGTGACCATGGACTATAGCCTTTTGCTTTTCCTTGATTTTCACCTTTAAAAAATCCTCAACAATGATGAAGAATCGCACACTATAGCGCGCCGCTCAATGACCTGAGACCATGGACCAATGAATGAAATACAACACATTGAGCAGGGCACTGCAGGGAGTTGAACCCCGTTCCGGTAAACCAGAAGTCCGACACCAGTGCCTTAGTTTTTGTGTTGTTGTTCATTTAAAGGTCCAGGTGTGCATACGCATGTGCCCCTGTGTGTGTAGGTGCATGTGTGCATGTGTGTGCACGCTTCAATGACCACTGTTGGACCCAATGGCGATCAAGGACCTCAGGGAGCCACCCATAATTCACAACGGTCACAGCGAACTCTGTTGCATCACAACTGGTGGCCAACAGTCGTAACCAACACCGCCACGACCCACAGGAGAATACCATCGCACAGTGGTATCAGACCAACCACAATCAGCCAGCCCTCAAACCAAACCCTTCGACCTAGAAGAACTCAAAACTGCAATGGGAAAGTTGAAACCCGGAAAAGCAGCAGGGATTGATGACATACTGGCAGAAATTATACAGCACCTGGAACCTAACGCAAAGACCTGGCTCGTGGGGATGCTGAACACATGCATGGCACAGAAAACCATCCCTTCTGTCTGGAGAAAAGCCAAAGTGGTTGCAATCCCCAAACCTGGCAAAGACCCATCATCCTCAAAGAGCTACCGACCCATTTCCCTCCTCTGCATCACCTACAAGAGAGGCTGCTACTCCAACGCCTCATACCACTCATAGACACCAAGCTGACTAAAGACCAAGCTGGTTTCCGTCCCGTCCTGTGCTGGACAGAGCTCAACCTCACCCAACACATTGAGGATGGGTTTGAGGGAAAACAAATAACTGGAGCAGCAACTGGAGGGCGAAGCAAGCACGCAGGCAGCTTGTGCCTGCCTGCGTGCCTGCGTGCCTTCCTCATGTGGAAGCTGCATAGTTGAGTTTGTGTGTGTGTTTCTTTTTCTGTCTTTCTTTCTTAGGACGAAGATCAAGGTAGACGCCGTTGGAAGGCTCAACACAAGCCGATGCCCCTAGAGATCCATCCCAAAGCTTCCCTCAGGGAGTCCAGCAAGCCAGCTAGCCAGCAAGCCCGCCCAGTCAGCCAACGCAGCCAGCCAGCTCCGCCAGTCAGCCAGTGTAGAAAGTCAGGCTGCCAAGCCAGCGCACATCAGCCCTTGCAGTCAACCATTGTAGCCATACCAGCCTTGCTCAGTCAGCTCAGCCAGGCAAACTCTATTGCATCACAACTGGTGTAGTTATTGGATGGAGCCCGCACACCACCAAAAAAAAGAAAAACAACATACTATAGTATGCCCTCCGTGACCATGGACTTTAGCCTTTCGCTTTTCTGCAATTTAACCTTTTTTCAAATCCTCAACAATGATGAAGAATCGCGCACTATAGCGTGCCACTTAATGACCTTGACCAATATCAATGACCTTGAGCAGTATAAATTACCTTCAATAAGACTAGTAAATGACCTTGACCAGTATAAATGACCTTGACAAGTACAAATGACCTTGACCAGTATAAATGACCTTCACCAGTAGAAATGACCGTGACCAGTATATGACTGTGACCAGTATAAATTACCTTCATGAGACTAGTAATTGACCTTGACCAGTATAAATGACCTTTAGAAGACTAGTAAATGATCTTCACCAGTATAAATGACCTTTAGAAGACTAGTAAATTATCTTCACCAGTATAAATGACCTTGACCAGTATGCGGTCCGTGACCATGGACTATAGCCTTTTGCTTTTCCTTGATTTTCACCTTTAAAAAATCCTCAACAATGATGAAGAATCGCACACTATAGCGCGCCGCTCAATGACCTGAGACCATGGACCAATGAATGAAATACAACACATTGAGCAGGGCACTGCAGGGAGTTGAACCCCGTTCCGGTAAACCAGAAGTCCGACACCAGTGCCTTAGTTTTTGTGTTGTTGTTCATTTAAAGGTCCAGGTGTGCATACGCATGTGCCCCTGTGTGTGTAGGTGCATGTGTGCATGTGTGTGCACGCTTCAATGACCACTGTTGGACCCAATGGCGATCAAGGACCTCAGGGAGCCACCCATAATTCACAACGGTCACAGCGAACTCTGTTGCATCACAACTGGTGGCCAACAGTCGTAACCAACACCGCCACGACCCACAGGAGAATACCATCGCACAGTGGTATCAGACCAACCACAATCAGCCAGCCCTCAAACCAAACCCTTCGACCTAGAAGAACTCAAAACTGCAATGGGAAAGTTGAAACCCGGAAAAGCAGCAGGGATTGATGACATACTGGCAGAAATTATACAGCACCTGGAACCTAACGCAAAGACCTGGCTCGTGGGGATGCTGAACACATGCATGGCACAGAAAACCATCCCTTCTGTCTGGAGAAAAGCCAAAGTGGTTGCAATCCCCAAACCTGGCAAAGACCCATCATCCTCAAAGAGCTACCGACCCATTTCCCTCCTCTGCATCACCTACAAGAGAGGCTGCTACTCCAACGCCTCATACCACTCATAGACACCAAGCTGACTAAAGACCAAGCTGGTTTCCGTCCCGTCCTGTGCTGGACAGAGCTCAACCTCACCCAACACATTGAGGATGGGTTTGAGGGAAAACAAATAACTGGAGCAGCAACTGGAGGGCGAAGCAAGCACGCAGGCAGCTTGTGCCTGCCTGCGTGCCTGCGTGCCTTCCTCATGTGGAAGCTGCATAGTTGAGTTTGTGTGTGTGTTTCTTTTTCTGTCTTTCTTTCTTAGGACGAAGATCAAGGTAGACGCCGTTGGAAGGCTCAACACAAGCCGATGCCCCTAGAGATCCATCCCAAAGCTTCCCTCAGGGAGTCCAGCAAGCCAGCTAGCCAGCAAGCCCGCCCAGTCAGCCAACGCAGCCAGCCAGCTCCGCCAGTCAGCCAGTGTAGAAAGTCAGGCTGCCAAGCCAGCGCACATCAGCCCTTGCAGTCAACCATTGTAGCCATACCAGCCTTGCTCAGTCAGCTCAGCCAGGCCTCTCTCGAGGCCTGGCTCTCTGTCTGCCTGGCCTGGTCTGCCCCGCCCTGCCTTGCAGCAACAGAACCAGCCGTGCTGGCAAGCCAGCCAGCTCAGAATACGAGCTCAGCAAGCCAGCGCAGCTGGCAAGCACGCAGTTAGTCTAAACCAGTTTCAGACTGGCAGGCCAAGGCAGACAGACAGGAAGACCGAGGCGCCTAGGCAGGCAGACAGGCCAGGAAGGCAACAAAGTGCAGGCAGGGGGACTGTCCGGCCTAAGGCTGCGCTGCAAGGGTTGGAGCCTGGCCAGCTCCTGCTGGTCTAGACTGAGTGGCTGTGGCTGCACAGTAAGGCTGCGGTAACCTAGTCTGGGCTTGCTGCTGCACTGGCTTGCTCAGCTCGCATTCTGAGCTGGCTGGCTTTCCAGAAAGGCTGGTTCTGTTGCTGCAAGGCAGGGCAGGGCAGACCGGGCCAGGCAGACAGAGAGCCAGGCCTCAAGAGAGGCCTGGCTGAGCTGACTGAGCAAGGCTGGTATGGCTGCAATGGCTGACTGCAAGGGCTGATATGCTCTGGCTTGGCAGCCTGACTTTCTACACTGGCTGACTGGCGGAGCTAACTGGCTGCGTTGGCTGACTGGGCAGGCTTGCTGGCTAGCTGGCTTGCTGTGCTCCCTGAGGGAAGCTTTGGGATGGATCTCTAGGGGCATCGGCTAGTGTTGAGCCTTCCTATGGCGTCTACCTTGATCTCCGTCCTAAGAAAGAAAGACAGAAAAAGAAAGACACACAAACCCAACTATGCAGCTTCCACCTGAGGAACCGAGACGCGAGAAAAGAACTGAGCGTCACTTGGGATGGTCACAAACTCTCCAACCATACCCACCCCATGTATCTTGGAGTTACACTGGACAGGACACTCTTCTTCAAAAAAACACCTGGAGAACACAAAAGCCACGGTCAACACCCACAATAACATCCTGTGAAAACTAGTGAACTCCCAAGTGGGGCGCAGACCCACAAACAATCCGTGCAACTGCCATGGCCCTGTCTTTCTCTACAGCAGAGTATGCCTGCTCAAGCTGGAGCCGATCACGTCACACCAAATTGGTCGACACAGCCCTAAATGACACCTGTCGCATCATCACGGGATGGGTCAAGACAACACCTGTCCCGTCCGTGCCTTTATGCGCTAGCCGGCACCTCCCCCCGCACATCAGACGACTGTGTAACGCTCAAGATGAATGGAAAACACAGGAGATAGACAGTGAAGTCTGGAATGAAATGATAGAGAACACCTCACACACACAGTTTCCTTTCGTGGCCGTTTACATTCGAGGGTCGCTGGTCCTCTCGAACGGAACAGTTTAACGTCATGCCCAGGACGAAAAGATATAGAGAACACCATAATGACAAATAACAGCAGGAAGGCATGGGCCACAATCCACCGTCTTGGCAAAGACCACACCACCCATAATTCACAACGGTCACAGCAAACTCTGTTGCATCACAACTGGTGTAGGTATTGGATGGAGCCCGCACACCACAGGTATAAGAAAGACGTGATGCAGAGGAGGGAAATGGGTCGGTAGCTCTTCGGGGATAATGGGTCTTTGCCAGGTTTAGGGATTGCAACTACTCCAGCCTTTTTTCAAACAGAAGGGATGGTTTTCTGTGCTATGCATGTGTTCAGCATCCCCACAAGCCAGGTCCTTGCGATAGGTCCCAGGTGCTGTATCATTTCTGCCAGTATGCCATCAATCCCTGCTGCTTTTCCGGGTTTCAACTTTCCCATTGCAGTTTCACGTTCTTCTAAGTCGAAGGGTTTGGTTTGAGGGCTGGCTGATTGTGGTTGGTCTGATACCACTGTGCGATGGTATTCTATGTGGGTCGGTGGCGGTGTTGGTTACAACTGTTGGCCACCAGTTGTGACCAAGACCGCCACCGACCCACAGGAGAATACCATCGCACAGTGGTATCAGACCAACCACAATCAGCCAGCCCTCAAACCAAACCCTTCGACCTAGAAGAACTTGAAACTGCAATGGGAAAGTTGAAACCCGGAAAAGCAGCAGGGATTGATGACCTACTGGCAGAAATGTTACAGCACCTGGGACCCAACGCAAAGACCTGGCTTGTGGGGATGCTGAACACATGCATAGCACAGAAAACCATCCCTTCTGTCTGGGAAAAGGCCAAAGTGGTTGCAATCCCTAAACCTGGCAAAGACCCATTATCCACAAAGAGCTACCGACCCATTTCCCTCTGCATCACCTACAAGGCTATATGAGAAGCTGCTACTCCAACGCCTTGTTGCCACTCATAGATACCAAGCTGACTAAAGACCAAGCTGGTTTCCGTCCCAGCCGCTCCTGTGCTGGACAGAGCTCAACCTCACCCAACACATTGAGGATGGGTTTGAGGGGAAACAAATAACTGGAGCAGCATTCAGAGATCTCTCTGCTGCCTACGACACTGTCCAACACCGCACAATGGTCAGGAAAAGCCTCCTCAACAACAGGCGCTTCTATGTCCAGTTAAATGACCAGAGGAGTAAATGGAAAGCCCAAAAGAACGGCCTCCAACAAGGTAGCGTGCTCGCCCCCCCCTTTTCAATATCTACACAAACGACCAGCCACTACCCAATGCCTAATGCCAGCGTTTCATCTACGCCGACAACCTCTGCATTACGACCCAACAAGCAGACTTCCAGAAGATTGAGTCTGTCCTTGAAAGTGCCCTCCAAGAAATGTCAAGCTACTACAATACAACCACCTGAAACCCAACCTATAGAGAACACCTCACACACACATAATTTCCTTTCGTGGCCGTTTACATTCGAGGGTCGCTGGTCCTCTCGAACGGAACAGTTTAACGTCATGCCCAGGACGAAAAGATATAGAGAACACCAACATGTCAAATAACAGCAGGAAGGCATGGGCCACAATCCACCGTCTTGGCAAAAACCACACCACCCATAATTCACAACGGTCACAGCAAACTCTGTTGCATCACAACTGGTGTAGGTATTGGATGGAGCCCGCACACCACAGGTATAAGAAAGATGTTCTTTGTTGAAATACTGACAGCGTTTCGATCCATTTGATCTTCATCAGGTCATGTGTACACAAAACATACACTTTTATACTAAGGGAGTGCCCCCATTAAACAATCAAAATACCACATTTTGGTGCCCCTCCCATCACTGCAGGTGTGACACGTCAACCCTGAGTGAGTAGGTGGGGACCCAGACATATTGATGTAAATATAGTCTGTTCAGAAATTGTAGTGCCTCTCATAGAGCTTGTAGGTGATGCAGAGGAGGGAAATGGGTCGGTAGCTCTTCGGGGATAATGGGTCTTTGCCAGGTTTAGGGATTGCAACTACTCCAGCCTTTTTCCAAACAGAAGGGATGGTTTTCTGTGCTATGCATGTGTTCAGCATCCCCACAAGCCAGGTCCTTGCGATAGGTCCCAGGTGCTGTATCATTTCTGCCAGTATGCCATCAATCCCTGCTGCTTTTCCGGGTTTCAACTTTCCCATTGCAGTTTCACGTTCTTCTAAGTCGAAGGGTTTGGTTTGAGGGCTGGCTGATTGTGGTTGGTCTGATACCACTGTGCGATGGTATTCTATGTGGGTCGGTGGCGGTGTTGGTTACAACTGTTGGCCACCAGTTGTGACCAAGACCGCCACCGACCCACAGGAGAATACCATCGCACAGTGGTATCAGACCAACCACAATCAGCCAGCCCTCAAACCAAACCCTTCGACCTAGAAGAACTTGAAACTGCAATGGGAAAGTTGAAACCCGGAAAAGCAGCAGGGATTGATGACCTACTGGCAGAAATGTTACAGCACCTGGGACCCAACGCAAAGACCTGGCTTGTGGGGATGCTGAACACATGCATAGCACAGAAAACCATCCCTTCTGTCTGGAAAAAGGCCAAAGTGGTTGCAATCCCTAAACCTGGCAAAGACCCATTATCCCCAAAGAGCTACCGACCCATTTCCCTCCTCTGCATCACCTACAAGCCTATCCCGTCACACCAAATTGGTCGACACAGCCCTAAATGACACCTGTGGCATCATCATAGGATGCATCAAGACAACACCTGACCCTGTCCCAACACCTGTTTACATTCGAGGGTCGCCGGTCCTCTCGTGTAACAAGCTAAGAAACGGTGTAATTGCCATGACCAAATCTGCCAAATGTAACTTTATCAACGATAAAGCAGAGGAAATCAAAAACAATCCTCGGGAGCTCTGGAAGTTACTAAACAACCAACTAGGCTGTGGTCAGAAACTAAAAACCAGGTTTACTAACATAAACATCAAATCGAATAACACCCTCATCACTGACAAGCTTGATGTAGCCAACCACCTGAACATCTTCTTTACAAACATTGCAACAAAGCTGGTTAGCAAACTGCCCTCCCACTCTGGGCGTTTTGGTGTAGAGCACATCAAAGCCTTCTACAAAAACCTTGGTGTTTGTAAAGATGATTTCAAAATGGCAATGGTAACAACCGAGGAGGTACTTAAAAAACTGAGTGCCCTCCAACCCCACAAGGCCACTGGCCATGACAATATCCCCTCCAAATTTCTCAGAGACTCAGCCTTTTCCATAGCTCCAGTCATCACCCACATAGTTAACCTCTCCATCAAACAGGGACAGGTCCCCCAAGATTTTAAACTGGCCAAAGTAACCCCCTTGTACAAAAAAGGGAGTAAATTAGAACCCGGCAACTACCGCCCTATTTCTATTCTAAGCTCCATCTCGAAAGTGATGGAAAAAATAGTCTATGAACAGGTTGAAAAGTATCTTGCCACTAATAAATTGCTGTACGAGTTCCAATCTGGTTTCAGAACATCCCACTCCACTGACACATGCCTCCTCTATTTGAGCGACCACATCAAACACGAGGTGGACGCTGGAAAATACTGCGGCATGGTCATGCTGGACCTCCAAAAGGCTTTTGACACCGTGAACCACTCCATACTGGTTAACAAGCTTAAAGCTATTGGTTTTGATAGCACATCAGTGAGCTGGATGCAATCCTACCTGGAGGGGAGAGAACAGATGGTGGAGGTGAACGGAACACTGTCCCCTCCCCTCCCAGTGAGCTGTGGCGTCCCACAAGGAAGCATACTAGGGCCTTTACTGTTCCTAATATATGTTAACGACATGACTTCAGCTTGTGACTGCAACTTGTTCCTGTTCGCAGATGACTCAGCACTGCTGGTCTCGGACAGGAACAAACTGCAGGTTGAAAAGACCCTCAGCTCTGAACTCGGTAGAATCTGCACCTGGCTCGCTGATAACAAACTATCCTTACACCTGGGAAAAACTGAATCCATCCTCTTCGGATCAAATAGTAATCTCAGCAAGGCAGATGGCTTCTTGGTTAGAGTGGGTGACAATATTATCACACGAAAAGATCAAATTACCTACCTAGGTTCCATCCTGGAGGCCAATCTTTCCGGTGATAAGATGGCCACCAACGTAATCAAAAAAGTCAATCAAAGAACAAGATTCCTTTACAGGATCTCCTCACTGGTCAGCAAAAACACCTTGAAGACCTTAACAGGAGCCCTCGTACAAGGTTTCTTTGACTATGCATCCACCTCTTGGTACCACAGCACCTCAAAGGCCCTTAAAACAAGGCTCCAGACCTCCCAAAACAAACTGGTCAGGCTCCTACTTGGCCTCACCCCCCGAACCCACCTCACCCCTGCCCACTTTGACAGGCTGGGATGGCTTAGGGTCGACGACAGAGTACAGCATCTTGCAATGGGTCTGGTCCACAAGATTCGATACACCACCAAGATACCCATGTACCTGTCTAAATACTTCCTTAATGTAAACGAAGTCCACACCCACAACACCAGAGGGAGTGCAACAAACCATGTACAACCCAGATTCGGCACAAACAAGGGACTAAATTCTTTTCGCTCCTATGCCACCAAAATGTGGAACGCCCTACCAACAGTCATTAAGACATGTGAATCCCTTGACTCCTTCAAAACCGCTCTCAAAGGGCACCTACGGATGGCTGCAATTCGAAACTGGCCTCTGTAAAATCTGAATCCCCCCACCCCCCCACCCCCCATTTTCCCTCACTGTATATTGTATCTTTTCCCTTTTTTGCTTCCCATATGATGAATTCCTGTTCTGTACTTTAGCTACATAGAAATGTCTATTTGTATGTCTCTAAATGTTTGTACGTCTTTAAATGTTTTGATGAATTGAACAATGTGGACCCTGTTGTAAACAAGTGTAATGCTTAATTGGGTCGTCCACTCACAGTTGACAGTCTTTGTATTGAGTTTGTGCTTAAAATGTACTGTAAATTCTACAAACTGTTAATAAATATTTCAATCAATCAATCAAATCGAACGGAACAGTTTAACGTCATGCCCAGGACGAAAAGATATAGAGAACACCAACATGACAAATAACAGCAGGAAGGCATGGGCCACAATCCACCGTCTTGGCAAAGACCACACCACCCATAATTCACAACGGTCACAGCAAACTCTATTGCATCACAACTGGTGTAGTTATTGGATGGAGCCCGCACACCACCAAAAAAAAGAAAAACAACATACTATAGTATGCCCTCCGTGACCATGGACTTTAGCCTTTCGCTTTTCTGCAATTTAACCTTTTTTCAAATCCTCAACAATGATGAAGAATCGCGCACTATAGCGTGCCACTTAATGACCTTGACCAATATCAATGACCTTGAGCAGTATAAATTACCTTCAATAAGACTAGTAAATGACCTTGACCAGTATAAATGACCTTGACAAGTACAAATGACCTTGACCAGTATAAATGACCTTCACCAGTAGAAATGACCGTGACCAGTATATGACTGTGACCAGTATAAATTACCTTCATGAGACTAGTAATTGACCTTGACCAGTATAAATGACCTTTAGAAGACTAGTAAATGATCTTCACCAGTATAAATGACCTTTAGAAGACTAGTAAATGATCTTCACCAGTATAAATGACCTTGACCAGTATGCGGTCCGTGACCATGGACTATAGCCTTTTGCTTTTCCTTGATTTTCACCTTTAAAAAATCCTCAACAATGATGAAGAATCGCACACTATAGCGCGCCGCTCAATGACCTGAGACCATGGACCAATGAATGAAATACAACACATTGAGCAGGGCACTGCAGGGAGTTGAACCCCGTTCCGGTAAACCAGAAGTCCGACACCAGTGCCTTAGTTTTTGTGTTGTTGTTCATTTAAAGGTCCAGGTGTGCATACGCATGTGCCCCTGTGTGTGTAGGTGCATGTGTGCATGTGTGTGCACGCTTCAATGACCACTGTTGGACCCAATGGCGATCAAGGACCTCAGGGAGCCACCCATAATTCACAACGGTCACAGCGAACTCTGTTGCATCACAACTGGTGGCCAACAGTCGTAACCAACACCGCCACGACCCACAGGAGAATACCATCGCACAGTGGTATCAGACCAACCACAATCAGCCAGCCCTCAAACCAAACCCTTCGACCTAGAAGAACTCAAAACTGCAATGGGAAAGTTGAAACCCGGAAAAGCAGCAGGGATTGATGACATACTGGCAGAAATTATACAGCACCTGGAACCTAACGCAAAGACCTGGCTCGTGAGGATGCTGAACACATGCATGGCACAGAAAACCATCCCTTCTGTCTGGAGAAAAGCCAAAGTGGTTGCAATCCCCAAACCTGGCAAAGACCCATCATCCTCAAAGAGCTACCGACCCATTTCCCTCCTCTGCATCACCTACAAGAGAGGCTGCTACTCCAACGCCTCATACCACTCATAGACACCAAGCTGACTAAAGACCAAGCTGGTTTCCGTCCCGTCCTGTGCTGGACAGAGCTCAACCTCACCCAACACATTGAGGATGGGTCTGAGGGAAAACAAATAACTGGAGCAGCAACTGGAGGGCGAAGCAAGCACGCAGGCAGCTTGTGCCTGCCTGCGTGCCTGCGTGCCTTCCTCATGTGGAAGCTGCATAGTTGAGTTTGTGTGTGTGTTTCTTTTTCTGTCTTTCTTTCTTAGGACGAAGATCAAGGTAGACGCCGTTGGAAGGCTCAACACAAGCCGATGCCCCTAGAGATCCATCCCAAAGCTTCCCTCAGGGAGTCCAGCAAGCCAGCTAGCCAGCAAGCCCGCCCAGTCAGCCAACGCAGCCAGCCAGCTCCGCCAGTCAGCCAGTGTAGAAAGTCAGGCTGCCAAGCCAGCGCACATCAGCCCTTGCAGTCAACCATTGTAGCCATACCAGCCTTGCTCAGTCAGCTCAGCCAGGCCTCTCTCGAGGCCTGGCTCTCTGTCTGCCTGGCCCGGTCTGCCCCGCCCTGCCTTGCAGCAACAGAACCAGCCTTGCTGGCAAGCCAGCCAGCTCAGAATACGAGCTCAGCAAGCCAGCGCAGCTGGCAAGCACGCAGTTAGTCTAAACCAGTTTCAGACTGGCAGGCCAAGGCAGACAGACAGGAAGACCGAGGCGCCTAGGCAGGCAGACAGGCCAGGAAGGCAACAAAGTGCAGGCAGGGGGACTGTCCGGCCTAAGGCTGCGCTGCAAGGGTTGGAGCCTGGCCAGCTCCTGCTGGTCTAGACTGAGTGGCTGTGGCTGCACAGTAAGGCTGCGGTAACCTAGTCTGGGCTTGCTGCTGCACTGGCTTGCTCAGCTCGCATTCTGAGCTGGCTGGCTTTCCAGAAAGGCTGGTTCTGTTGCTGCAAGGCAGGGCAGGGCAGACCGGGCCAGGCAGACAGAGAGCCAGGCCTCAAGAGAGGCCTGGCTGAGCTGACTGAGCAAGGCTGGTATGGCTGCAATGGCTGACTGCAAGGGCTGATATGCTCTGGCTTGGCAGCCTGACTTTCTACACTGGCTGACTGGCGGAGCGAACTGGCTGCGTTGGCTGACTGGGCAGGCTTGCTGGCTAGCTGGCTTGCTGTGCTCCCTGAGGGAAGCTTTGGGATGGATCTCTAGGGGCATCGGCTAGTGTTGAGCCTTCCTATGGCGTCTACCTTGATCTCCGTCCTAAGAAAGAAAGACAGAAAAAGAAAGACACACAAACCCAACTATGCAGCTTCCACCTGAGGAACCGAGACGCGAGAAAAGAACTGAGCGTCACTTGGGATGGTCACAAACTCTCCAACCATACCCACCCCATGTATCTTGGAGTTACACTGGACAGGACACTCTTCAAAAAAAAAACACCTGGAGAACACAAAAGCCACGGTCAACACCCACAATAACATCCTGTGAAAACTAGTGAACTCCCAAGTGGGGCGCAGACCCACAAACAATCCGTGCAACTGCCATGGCCCTGTCTTTCTCTACAGCAGAGTATGCCTGCTCAAGCTGGAGCCGATCACGTCACACCAAATTGGTCGACACAGCCCTAAATGACACCTGTCGCATCATCACGGGATGGGTCAAGACAACACCTGTCCCGTCCGTGCCTTTATGCGCTAGCCGGCACCTCCCCCCGCACATCAGACGACTGTGTAACGCTCAAGATGAATGGAAAACACAGGAGATAGACAGTGAAGTCTGGAATGAAATGATAGAGAACACCTCACACACACAGTTTCCTTTCGTGGCCGTTTACATTCGAGGGTCGCTGGTCCTCTCGAACGGAACAGTTTAACGTCATGCCCAGGACGAAAAGATATAGAGAACACCATAATGACAAATAACAGCAGGAAGGCATGGGCCACAATCCACCGTCTTGGCAAAGACCACACCACCCATAATTCACAACGGTCACAGCAAACTCTGTTGCATCACAACTGGTGTAGGTATTGGATGGAGCCCGCACACCACAGGTATAAGAAAGACGTGATGCAGAGGAGGGAAATGGGTCGGTAGCTCTTCGGGGATAATGGGTCTTTGCCAGGTTTAGGGATTGCAACTACTCCAGCCTTTTTCCAAACAGAAGGGATGGTTTTCTGTGCTATGCATGTGTTCAGCATCCCCACAAGCCAGGTCCTTGCGATAGGTCCCAGGTGCTGTATCATTTCTGCCAGTATGCCATCAATCCCTGCTGCTTTTCCGGGTTTCAACTTTCCCATTGCAGTTTCACGTTCTTCTAAGTCGAAGGGTTTGGTTTGAGGGCTGGCTGATTGTGGTTGGTCTGATACCACTGTGCGATGGTATTCTATGTGGGTCGGTGGCGGTGTTGGTTACAACTGTTGGCCACCAGTTGTGACCAAGACCGCCACCGACCCACAGGAGAATACCATCGCACAGTGGTATCAGACCAACCACAATCAGCCAGCCCTCAAACCAAACCCTTCGACCTAGAAGAACTTGAAACTGCAATGGGAAAGTTGAAACCCGGAAAAGCAGCAGGGATTGATGACCTACTGGCAGAAATGTTACAGCACCTGGGACCCAACGCAAAGACCTGGCTTGTGGGGATGCTGAACACATGCATAGCACAGAAAACCATCCCTTCTGTCTGGGAAAAGGCCAAAGTGGTTGCAATCCCTAAACCTGGCAAAGACCCATTATCCACAAAGAGCTACCGACCCATTTCCCTCTGCATCACCTACAAGGCTATATGAGAAGCTGCTACTCCAACGCCTTGTTGCCACTCATAGATACCAAGCTGACTAAAGACCAAGCTGGTTTCCGTCCCAGCCGCTCCTGTGCTGGACAGAGCTCAACCTCACCCAACACATTGAGGATGGGTTTGAGGGGAAACAAATAACTGGAGCAGCATTCAGAGATCTCTCTGCTGCCTACGACACTGTCCAACACCGCACAATGGTCAGGAAAAGCCTCCTCAACAACAGGCGCTTCTATGTCCAGTTAAATGACCAGAGGAGTAAATGGAAAGCCCAAAAGAACGGCCTCCAACAAGGTAGCGTGCTCGCCCCCCTCCTTTTCAATATCTACACAAACGACCAGCCACTACCCAATGCCTAATGCCAGCGTTTCATCTACGCCGACAACCTCTGCATTACGACCCAACAAGCAGACTTCCAGAAGATTGAGTCTGTCCTTGAAAGTGCCCTCCAAGAAATGTCAAGCTACTACAATACAACCACCTGAAACCCAACCTATAGAGAACACCTCACACACACATAATTTCCTTTCGTGGCCGTTTACATTCGAGGGTCGCTGGTCCTCTCGAACGGAACAGTTTAACGTCATGCCCAGGACGAAAAGATATAGAGAACACCAACATGTCAAATAACAGCAGGAAGGCATGGGCCACAATCCACCGTCTTGGCAAAAACCACACCACCCATAATTCACAACGGTCACAGCAAACTCTGTTGCATCACAACTGGTGTAGGTATTGGATGGAGCCCGCACACCACAGGTATAAGAAAGACGTTCTTTGTTGAAATACTGACAGCGTTTCGATCCATTTGATCTTCATCAGGTCATGTGTACACAAAACATACACTTTTATACTAAGGGAGTGCCCCCATTAAACAATCAAAATACCACATTTTGGTGCCCCTCCCATCACTGCAGGTGTGACACGTCAACCCTGAGTGAGTAGGTGGGGACCCAGACATATTGATGTAAATATAGTCTGTTCAGAAATTGTAGTGCCTCTCATAGAGCTTGTAGGTGATGCAGAGGAGGGAAATGGGTCGGTAGCTCTTCGGGGATAATGGGTCTTTGCCAGGTTTAGGGATTGCAACTACTCCAGCCTTTTTCCAAACAGAAGGGATGGTTTTCTGTGCTATGCATGTGTTCAGCATCCCCACAAGCCAGGTCCTTGCGATAGGTCCCAGGTGCTGTATCATTTCTGCCAGTATGCCATCAATCCCTGCTGCTTTTCCGGGTTTCAACTTTCCCATTGCAGTTTCACGTTCTTCTAAGTCGAAGGGTTTGGTTTGAGGGCTGGCTGATTGTGGTTGGTCTGATACCACTGTGCGATGGTATTCTATGTGGGTCGGTGGCGGTGTTGGTTACAACTGTTGGCCACCAGTTGTGACCAAGACCGCCACCGACCCACAGGAGAATACCATCGCACAGTGGTATCAGACCAACCACAATCAGCCAGCCCTCAAACCAAACCCTTCGACCTAGAAGAACTTGAAACTGCAATGGGAAAGTTGAAACCCGGAAAAGCAGCAGGGATTGATGACCTACTGGCAGAAATGTTACAGCACCTGGGACCCAACGCAAAGACCTGGCTTGTGGGGATGCTGAACACATGCATAGCACAGAAAACCATCCCTTCTGTCTGGGAAAAGGCCAACGTGGTTGCAATCCCTAAACCTGGCATAGACCCATTATCCACAAAGAGCTACCGACCCATTTCCCTCTGCATCACCTACAAGGCTATATGAGAAGCTGCTACTCCAATGCCTTGTTGCCACTCATAGATACCAAGCTGACTAAAGACCAAGCTGGTTTCCGTCCCAGCCGCTCCTGTGCTGGACAGAGCTCAACCTCACCCAACACATTGAGGATGGGTTTGAGGGGAAACAAATAACTGGAGCAGCATTCAGAGATCTCTCTGCTGCCTACGACACTGTCCAACACCGCACAATGGTCAGGAAAAGCCTCCTCAACAACAGGCGCTTCTATGTTCAGTTAAATGACCAGAGGAGTAAATGGAAAGCCGAAAAGAACGGCCTCCCACAAGGTAGCGCGCTCGCCCCCCTCCTTTTCAATATCTAAACAAACGACCAGCCACTTGAAACCCAACCCATCAAAAACCCAACTATGCAGCTTCCACCTGAGGAACCGAGACGCAAAAAAAGAACTGAGCATCACAAACTCTCAAACCATACCCACCCCATGTAACTTGGAGTTACACTGGACAGTTTAACGTCATGCCCAGGACGAAAAGTTATAGAGAACACCAACATGACAAACCCTACACTTAAACCCTCTATATTTAATAAAAAACAATTCTGGACAGGAATCCTGTATTGCAGGGGTGCCCAAAAGGTACATCGTGATCTACCAGTAATCACAAAGGCTGTGCAGGTAGACCATATGGCATGCCCCTGTATATAATCTATCACTTGAATTAAGGTGACTTGACACCAGCTCAAATGTTGCACACAAACATCAGTAGCAAAAGTACAAAGTTATTGTGACAGTAATAATTGCTATAGTGTGTGTTCAGTAACAGGAATATTCCTGTCTCTCCAGCTCTTTAATAAATAGAAAAGGGTTTAATCAGGAGTTGTAGTAGCCACAGGATAATCAAAGCGGTGGATATTGCTCTTGTCTTCATGTCTTTATGTATGTAAATTGTCTTGTTGTTTGTGTTATGTCAAATGCGTGTATACATGTTCTGCATATACTTGGCTGCTGTGTTGCAAGATAATGGGAGTTACTGATACTATGGGACTGAATGGGAGTGAAAGGGAGGTACTGTTACTATGGGACTGATACTATGGGAGTGCATGGGAGTGGATGGGAGTGAATGGGAGGTATTGTTACTATGGGACTGATACTATGGGAGTGAATGGGACTGAATGGGATGTACTGTTACTATGTGACTGAATGGGAGTGAATAAAAGTGAATGGGAGTGAATGGGACTGAGTGGGAGTGAATGGGAGGTACTGTGACTATGGGACTGTGTTTAACAAAAAGCTGGAGAGACCGGGAGACCTCTGTTACTGAACAAACACTATAGCAATGATTACTGTCACAATATAGAGCTATTTAACACTGTTACTGAACACACACTATAGCAATGATTACTGTCACAATATCTATTTAACACTGTTACTGAACACACACTATAGCAATGATTTCTGTCACACTATAGAGCTATTTAACACTGTTACTGAACACACACTCTATAGCAATGATTACTGTCACAATACAGAGCAATTTAATTTAGGTAACCAAATTGACCCCAATAGTAGATCTTTACACTCTCAATAGTTCAATTGTTGTTAAGCATCTGCTTAATTTCCAAAAAACTACACAATTAGAGAATGTAGAAGATTGCTACTTTTGATCCTTTAATTATATAATGCTGATTGTAGCATAGTGGTTAGTGACTGAGCTTTGTTAACATGAGTGCCCGGGATCGTTTCCCACCAATTTCAAAGAATGTTTGTTGCTTCGCGCCAATTTTCACAGAATGTGTGTCCTTTACCTACCAAACAATACTCTTCTCACCTCTAGTCGATTATTTATTCAGCGTTTGAACCACGGACCAACATTTGACGCCATCTAGTCTCTCAGACCCATTTGAGCCACTGACCACCATTGTGAGAGTCTATTAATGTGAAATGGTGGTCCGTGGCTCAAACATGTTATCACTTTTTAAGTTACTTGTTGTGTTTAGAATCTGTGACCAGTGCCAGCAGAATATGCCTCAACTCGATTTTTACAGATTACAGTAAATTATTAAAGTACAGAATGTAAGCTTTCATATGATGTATCATTCAATGAAATTGGACAATAATTGAAGGAGATATGACCATCTAAAACTTGTTGAAACAGAAACCCCAAAGCAGAGAATAAGCCATGCAAAGAATCCTGAAATTTTAGCACCACTTGAATGGGTGTGACAATAGATACTTGTCCACAACCCTAATTTCTTGCATAATCACTGACCACCATTGTGAGAGTCTATTAATGTGAAATGGTGGTCCGTGGCTCAAACATGTTATCACTTTTTAAGTTACTTGTTGTGTTTAGAATCTGTGACCAGTGCCAGCAGAATATGCCTCAACTCGATTTTTACAGATTACAGTAAATTATTAAAGTACAGAATGTAAGCTTTCATATGATGTATCATTCAATGAAATTGGACAATAATTGAAGGAGATATGACCATCTAAAACTTGTTGAAACAGAAACCCCAAAGCAGAGAATAAGCTAGCCCTCCAAGCAGAACCCAAATGCTACTGAAGTTTCTGACATTTGTTCGACCCAGTGCATTGGGTCCTGTTCCACGTCGTCCATGCCACCTGTTTAAAACATTTACTCCATGTTTCGCTGCTCCCCACGCTCTATGACGATATTATTCAGTGTGAGGCTTTCTGAATATGTAAAGTATAAGTACACATACATGCCGCTGCGAATATCTCCTGTGGCGCGGAAGCCGTTAAGTATTTTTAATATATGTTTGCCCGATTTGGAAGCTTGGATTCTTCTTTTCCTTCCTTGTTTATTGACACCTCATTGTACCGCCTATCTGGCTAGCTAGTGGCGCTATAGCTATGACACAGCAGATCAGAGGCAGGGACGTAGCCGCACAAGCCAACCGCACCGGGAGGCGGTACAATAAACGGTAAACAAACAAGAAGAAATAAAGCGACCAAATCGGTCAAACAAAGATTAAAAATACTTAACGGCTTCCGCGCCACAGGAGATATTCGCAGCTGGATGTATAGCTACTTAAAGTTACCGAATTCAGAATAACTCAAGGAAAATAATGGCGTCACATGCCGCGGGTCCTATTTTAGAGAGAATCTCCACTTCCGCGTATAGGAATTTCCATACGAAAATACAGTAGTGAGCAGGGACCCAACGTAAAACTCAACAAAATATCAGAAAAGTTTTACGTAGGGTCCCGAGAGGGGCTAAGAATAAGCCATGCAAAGAATCCTGAAATTTTAGCACCACTTGAATGGGTGTGACAATAGATACTTGTCCACAACCCTAATTTCTTGCATAATCACTCCCCCACCCACTAACCACTCCCCCACTAGGTTAAAGTAAAAGTAAGTTAAAGTAAAGAAATATAGGACTGAAGTTGTTTAGTGTATATTTTGTAATAATACAATCTAAAAAGTAACTAGTAGGCTAACAGAGTTTTCAATGGATATAGGCTATGTAGTTTTAGACCAATGCTTTAACATGTGTGCAATGAAACAAAGGGCAGAAGAATGAGATCTAACACCTTAGGTGCCCCAATAAACCCTTTTGAAAGTACAACAATTCAATTTAACTTATACACTACCTGGTTGTAAATAGCTGCAGTACAGAATTTTATGCAGGTCTACTTTAAGCAATCAAAGTCAGACAATTGACCCAGTATTTTGCTATTTAAAAAAAACAGATACAGCAAACAGCAAGTCATAATGATCATTAGTCAATTGATACCGTTTCGTAGAGACGGCCTACACGACGCGTGATCTTGGCGCTGGGTGCGCGAGGGAAAAAATAAAGCGATTTCCCGACATTTCCTTTTCAATTGATACCGTTTCATAGAGACGGCCTACACAAACGTTCTATATACCAAATGAAAGCCTGCATTTCATAGTTTACATAGTATATAACCTTTTTTTAAATGAGCAAGAAATGAGTGACACAGACGGCTAGCTAACTAGGCTAGCTAGCTTCTAGCCTGTTGTTTGTTGGTGAAAGACTCCAAGTTGGGAAGTGTATTTCAGCGAGTAGCTATACGTGGTTTTGTTTATTTACTCCAAGCTGGGAAGTGTATTTCAGCGAGTAGCAGCGAGGGTTATACTTTACAGAAAATAAACAAAACCACGTATAGCTACTCGCTGAAATACACTTCCCAGCTTGGAGTCTTTCACCAACAAACAACAGGCTAGAAGCTAGCTAGCCTAGTTAGCTAGCCGTCTGTGTCGTGTGTTAAAGAGCAAAGAGCCAAGATCATACGTCTTATACGTTCTTTTAATCATAACTCGCTCATTTCTAATGTGAGTCTATAAATGTAACATGGTGGTCCGTGGCTCAAATACTTAATGAATAATGGACCTCGACTAGATGGAAAAACAATTGTGTTTGTTTTGGTAAGAAGGAAAAACACTCGGTCATCGACGGGCCCGTTGTTTATAAACCTTCAACAGTAACCATTCGGTCGTACAAACATCATATATAAACATCATAACAAGTAACTTCAAGTGATAGACGTTTGAACACAAAAACAACAACAGCGTTAAGTATTAAATAACATTTAATCACTTACTTGCTCCGAAGACGGACCCGGAAGATGGTGACGTGGCAATTCCAAACAAACACTGACCAAGCCGACCTCCACGCGTCTCTTCCGTATTTGAGGACGGCGGCACTTCCTTCCGGTGTGAGGCCACGCCCGCGAGATTTAACAGCGAATTTATTGTAGTCCTTCTACGTTACATCCGGGTCCCTTGGTCCCATCCGCTTCTCATTGAGCACCGAAGTCCTGACGTAACTGGCTCATCCCGACCATTCCCCTGGTCTACTATAAGCGTTGTGGTCCAAAAATAAACAAGCTGTCTCGGCGTTATTGTCAGGGAGGTGTCTCTGTATCGTTTGCAACAGTCAGTCACTCATTGATTGAATGATTGATTGAAATATTTATTAACAGTTTGTAGAATTTACAGTACATTTTAAGCACAAACTCAATACAAAGACTGTCAACTGTGAGTGGACGACCCAATTAAGTATTACACTTGTAAATGCTCATATATGATACGGTCTGCTTCTAGCGAAAATCGAACTAATTCAGCAGCAGTAACATTAGCGTTTTCTCTCAGTCAGTTGATTCTTCATATCCATATGAGTGAAGCGGCCGGGGTGACATGTTTATTGTTCAAACACAGTTGTTATAATGAGGCTTTCAATGCAACTAAACAAATACATGAACCTGGGGACTGACGCCCTCTACTGAAAGTGACGTCAGACTTCGGCGCTCTATTGTAAATGCAAAATAGCTACGCGTGAATCTTTTTTTTTTTTTTACAATAACGTTATTTGTCAGAAAGGAAGCCATTGAGGGTTAAAATGGGTCTTAATGCTTCCAACTCATATAACTGTCACCAACAACACTTTTAATGATATTACATGAAGCAGACAGCCCTGTGATGAAACCTTTAGCATTACACTGTGGTTAATACGTTTTTATTCACAATGGAATGTTATTGTACTCTTAATATATCATGGTGTAGCACAGCACAGTAGATTCATATTTCAATCGATCTGGGATGTTAAAATTGTGCAAAACTCTGTTCAATGAATGGCCTCTTCTGCTACATTAAAAATTACTAAACATTAAACGTTACTTATACCTGTTATTGAGACTCCTATAGAGCATGTTGACATGGATAGCTTGGTTAGTAGTATCTCTGTTAGTTAATGCAGTTTGATTGATTAAATTAATAGCCTATTTTATTAGACAAAAATGTAGAACAGTAGTGTCATAGAGTGGAAAATGCCATTTGGTTTAATGTCACAGAATGCAGTGCCACGTAGAGCAGCATGATAAATGGTTAACTTTATAGTGTGTTCAAAAATGGCAGATCTGCAAGTTCAGTGTCTTGAATGAGATGTGCTGTGAGTTTGCATATCTGCTATTGTCCAGCATAGGACCGTTGCACAGTGAAGTATAAATTATTTTCGCTCCTATGCCACCAAAATGTGGAACGCCCTACCAACAGTCATTAAGACATGTGAATCCCTTGACTCCTTCAAAACCGCTCTCAAAGGGCACCTACGGATGGCTGCAATTCGAAACTGGCCTCTGTAAAATCTGAATCCCCCCCACCCCCCCACCCCATTTTCCCTCACTGTATATTGTATCTTTTCCCTTTTTTGCTTCCCATATGATGAATTTAGCTACATAGAAATGTCTATTTGTATGTCTCTAAATGTTTGTATGTCTTTAAATGTTTTGATGAATTGAACAATGTGGACCCTGTTGTAAACAAGTGTAATGCTTAATTGGGTCGTCCACTCACAGTTGACAGTCTTTGTATTGAGTTTGTGCTTAAAATGTACTGTAAATTCTACAAACTGTTAATAAATATTTCAATCAATCAATCAAAAAGGCTTTAGGATTTATAAGTCGTTTTTAGAATATAATAGAATATTCACTCCAGTGAATAGCATTTATCCATTTAGATAACTTTTTGATGTTATTTAATTACTTATTTTTACACAGAAACATAATGTGTGTCTTTACAATAACTGTAATGTAATAATAATACTAATAATGTAATGTAATAATTATTAATTAAATAGCCTTATTTTATTCTGAAGGCAACCGGATCTCTTAAATTAGCTAGCTCTCAGACAGGAAGTTCTAAATTAGCTCAAAAGACGGAGCCCAATACATTACACTATGCACCGCATGGGGCTCCATTTAAAATCATAAGCCCCGCGGCCCCCGCCTACTGTATCCGGATCTAGACCGCCGGTCATTGGTCCGTCTGAATGGCAGTGAATGGCTCACAGCTGTGAGCACGCACGACAGACAGACAGACAGACAGACAGACAGACAGACAGACAGACAGACAGACAGACAGACAGACAGACAGACAGACAGACAGACAGACAGACAATAATTTGAAAAGGTTTGTCAAGAACTGCATCCATAATAATATTCTTCAGACACATGCAGTGTCTACTGGTGAACACTAGATGGCAGCAAAACGTCGGTTTCCCAGTCTGTCCATGACAAACGAGTTGTAGTGTAGTTTCACCTGCTCTCTCTCTCTCTCTCTCTCTCTCTCTCTCTCTCTCTCTCTTTGATTGATTGATTGATTGATTGATTGAAATATTTATTAACAGTTTGTAGAATTTACAGTACATTTTAAGCACAAACTCAATACAAAGACTGTCAACTGTGAGTGGACGACCCAATTAAGCATTACACTTGTTTACAACAGGGTCCACATTGTTCAATTCATCAAAACATTTAAAGACATACAAACATTTAGAGACATACAAATAGACATTTCTATGTAGCTAAAGAACAGAACAGGAATTCATCATATGGGAAGCAAAAAAGGGAAAAGATACAATATACAGTGAGGAAAAATGGGGGGGGGGGGGATTCAGATTTTACAGAGGCCAGTTTCGAATTGCAGCCATCCGTAGGTGCCCTTTGAGAGCGGTTTTGAAGGAGTCAAGGGATTCACATGTCTTAATGACTGTTGGTAGGGCGTTCCACATTTTGGTGGCATAGGAGCGAAAATAATTTAGTCCCTTGTTTGTGCCGAATCTGGGTTGTACATGGTTTGTTGCACTCCCTCTGGTGTTGTGGGTGTGGACTTCGTTTACATTAAGGAAGTATTTAGACAGGTACATGGGTATCTAAGTATCTTGGTGGTGTATCGAATCTTGTGGACAAGATTGCAAGATTGCAAGATGCTGTACTCTGTCGTCGACCCTAAGCCATCCCAGCCTGTCAAAGTGGGCAGGGGTGAGGTGGGTTCGGGGGGTGAGGCCAAGTAGGAGCCTGACCAGTTTGTTTTGGGAGGTCTGGAGCCTTGTTTTAAGGGCCTTTGAGGTGCTGTGGTACCAAGAGGTGGATGCATAGTCAAAGAAACCTTGTACGAGGGCTCCTGTTAAGGTCTTCAAGGTGTTTTTGCTGACCAGTGAGGAGATCCTGTAAAGGAATCTTGTTCTTTGATTGACTTTTTTGATTACGTTGGTGGCCATTTTATCACCGGAAAGATTGGCCTCCAGGATGGAACCTATAGTAATTTGATCTTTTCGTGTGATAATATTGTCACCCACTCTAACCACTCTCTCTCTCTCTCTCTCTCTCGAAGTGTATATTTGTATGTCTCTAAATGTTATGATGAATTGAACAAGGTCTAGTGCTTTATTGGTCGTCCACTCACAGTTTGTATTGAGTTGTGCTTGAAATGTTCTGTAATTCTGCAAACTGTAAATACTTCAATCAATCAATATCAATCACAAACCACCAACACGTAAGAATATAGTTGTCGTTGGATAAGATGTTGTGCACAATTCCATGCTATTTTTCAATAGCTAAAGTATAACATAATGCTTTAAAACACCAAAAGGGGTTGCCGCCCAAAATGGGTTTTAACATGTTATTGTATTGTCATGTGTAGGTCCAATTCACGCACTGTGACCTTGTAGATCTGTGAACAACCCAGACCGTTTTTGCTTGATTCAGTATTTTAACCATAGTAGATTTAGATTCATCAAAACAACCTGTACCTTCTCTTGGTGATATTATCCATCTAATAGAAAATACTTGTTTTAATTACTTTTTTCATTAATTTTTATTGTTTTGAAAAAGAACCTCCTCCAGAAGGAGGATGGAAGAGAATAAAAAATAGGATGGAAGAGAATAAAAATTATCTAAAAATTATAAAACATGTTGGCTCCCTGGAAACACTCTGCTACACCAGTGGTCTCAAAGCTTTGCCTCCTGAGCGGCTGTGGCTCAGGAGGTAGAGCAGGTCGTCCAATGATCCGTGGGTCGGCGGTTCGAATCCCATGTCTACATGTCAAAGTGTCCTTGGGCAAGACACTGAACCCCAAATTGCTCCCGATGTGCTGGTTGGTGCCTTGCATGGCTTCCGCCACAATCGGTGTATGAATGTGTGTGTGAATGGGTGAATGTAATGCACAATTTATGTAAAGCGCCTTGGATAAAGGCGCTATATAAATTTACCATTTATTGATGATATGCACACTGCTGCCATATCTTGCCAGCAAGATGATTATTATTATTATTATTTTTTGTTATCAAATGTTTTTTAATTAAGACAAAAATCACAATAAGACACGTTAACATCATGAATGACTTAAAGAAAACAAAACACATATAAAACACATAACAGCAAAAGCAAAGAACACAAAAACAAAAACAAACAATCCCACCCACCCCTCTCCCCCCCCCCCCCCCCCCCGAGACCAAAGATGCCACAAAATGTCATTACTCCTACTACTGTGCAATGGAAACAAATAAATAAATAAATAATGATAATAATAATAATAATAATAATAATAATAATGATTAATCCATGCCCTTAACCAAATCTGCAATACCAGACATTAATGGGCTGTATTTTACGTGTCTTAAGTATCAGGTCTTATTCCCTAACTTGAGTAAACTAAAGACCTGGAGGCGTGATCAATGCCATTTGATTTGCCCTCGCTCTGCGCACAATCGTATTATGAAAGGCATATTGGCCCGTGTTGAACGCACACACATATGGCATACGGCGTTCCTGAATATTTTAGCATTGTGGGAGTGTCCATATGTTAATTATTTTCGCTTTGCGCAATTTGCCATTAAGCCCCTTGACCTAAAAACACTCAGCGCATAACGATTAGACGTGGGTCTGACCACCTCATAAACGCAAAAAGCACTGTTTGATTTTACACTTGAGCGTCTCTGGGAGGCTGCTGGAGTGTTGCCATGTCTGTTTATTATAAGCGGCTTCTTTTTCTGTAAAGTTGCTTGTAAATATTGGTAGTTGACTAGTTGTACTAGTTGTGGTTGCTTTTCTTGTTTCTAAAGTGGTTATTTGGGCTTTTCTCCTAATGTTGTTTAAACCAGTAATCCTCACACAGCACATTCCCATGTCAAGGATCCCCAGATGAATGCATTTGCCCAACTAAGGACGGCTAATCCAAAAAATAAATTATTTTTTTCCAAGATTACTTTTGAAAATAGCAGATCTATACCAGCTCACAATGCATCACATTCATTCATTAAAACAATGAACTCTGACTGCAGGGGGGTATATATATAATGATCATTATAACAATGTGCAAGAACATATTTAAAAAGAAGGAAGAACTTTATATTTGTGGACAATCAAAATATGTTTTTTTATTTTAATGTGGTGTAATTAAAATTAATCTGGATATGGCACTCACTATCTAGAAAATAAAAACATGGCACTTCATTTAAAATAGGTTACAGACCCCTGTTATATGCGCTTATTTTTATAGACCTATTTACTTGTTTCTATGAGACATGGCAACAGCCTCTTTTTCTTTGTAAAATGTTGAGATTAGAAATCCATCTAATAGAAAATACTTGTTTTAATTACTTTTTTCATTAATTTTTATTGTTTTGAAAAAGAACCTCCTCCAGAAGGAGGATGGAAGAGAATAAAAAATAGGATGGAAGAGAATAAAAATTATCTAAAAATTATAAAACATGTTGGCTCCCTGGAAACACTCTGCTACACCAGTGGTCTCAAAGCTTTGCCTCCTGAGCGGCTGTGGCTCAGGAGGTAGAGCAGGTCGTCCAATGATCCGTGGGTCGGCGGTTCGAATCCCATGTCTACATGTCAAAGTGTCCTTGGGCAAGACACTGAACCCCAAATTGCTCCCGATGTGCTGGTTGGTGCCTTGCATGGCTTCCGCCACAATCGGTGTATGAATGTGTGTGTGAATGGGTGAATGTAATGCACAATTTATGTAAAGCGCCTTGGATAAAGGCGCTATATAAATTTACCATTTATTGATGATATGCACACTGCTGCCATATCTTGCCAGCAAGATGATTATTATTATTATTATTTTTTGTTATCAAATGTTTTTTAATTAAGACAAAAATCACAATAAGACACGTTAACATCATGAATGACTTAAAGAAAACAAAACACATATAAAACACATAACAGCAAAAGCAAAGAACACAAAAACAAAAACAAACAATCCCACCCACCCCTCTCCCCCCCCCCCCCCCCCCGAGACCAAAGATGCCACAAAATGTCATTACTCCTACTACTGTGCAATGGAAACAAATAAATAAATAAATAATGATAATAATAATAATAATAATAATAATAATAATGATTAATCCATGCCCTTAACCAAATCTGCAATACCAGACATTAATGGGCTGTATTTTACGTGTCTTAAGTATCAGGTCTTATTCCCTAACTTGAGTAAACTAAAGACCTGGAGGCGTGATCAATGCCATTTGATTTGCCCTCGCTCTGCGCACAATCGTATTATGAAAGGCATATTGGCCCGTGTTGAACGCACACACATATGGCATACGGCGTTCCTGAATATTTTAGCATTGTGGGAGTGTCCATATGTTAATTATTTTCGCTTTGCGCAATTTGCCATTAAGCCCCTTGACCTAAAAACACTCAGCGCATAACGATTAGACGTGGGTCTGACCACCTCATAAACGCAAAAAGCACTGTTTGATTTTACACTTGAGCGTCTCTGGGAGGCTGCTGGAGTGTTGCCATGTCTGTTTATTATAAGCGGCTTCTTTTTCTGTAAAGTTGCTTGTAAATATTGGTAGTTGACTAGTTGTACTAGTTGTGGTTGCTTTTCTTGTTTCTAAAGTGGTTATTTGGGCTTTTCTCCTAATGTTGTTTAAACCAGTAATCCTCACACAGCACATTCCCATGTCAAGGATCCCCAGATGAATGCATTTGCCCAACTAAGGACGGCTAATCCAAAAAATAAATTATTTTTTTCCAAGATTACTTTTGAAAATAGCAGATCTATACCAGCTCACAATGCATCACATTCATTCATTAAAACAATGAACTCTGACTGCAGGGGGGTATATATATAATGATCATTATAACAATGTGCAAGAACATATTTAAAAAGAAGGAAGAACTTTATATTTGTGGACAATCAAAATATGTTTTTTTATTTTAATGTGGTGTAATTAAAATTAATCTGGATATGGCACTCACTATCTAGAAAATAAAAACATGGCACTTCATTTAAAATAGGTTACAGACCCCTGTTATATGCGCTTATTTTTATAGACCTATTTACTTGTTTCTATGAGACATGGCAACAGCCTCTTTTTCTTTGTAAAATGTTGAGATTAGAAACGGCCATAATTCTTTCATTTCTCAACCTTAAAAATAAATAAAAACTTCTCCATAATCCTTGGGAAGTTTGCTTTCATATGCTGTATCACACCCGATTCAAGTCTTCTTCAATAAAATGCTACGAGCGAAGACTATATACCATCGGGGCCACAGGCACAGCATTAAGCAGCAGCATTCAACTCATTCCTTCATCATGACTTGAATGAAATAAAATATAATAAACGTTATTTTACTGGTGTTTTTCAATAGAAACAAATTATTTTGAGGCATAAAGGTGACAGCATGCAGTGCAATAGGAATAATTAACCCAAATGTGACAAAGTCATGTCATGTCTTCTATGGTGCCAGCCTGAAGAAATGTAATACCACGATCCCCAAAGTGCGCATTCCGTATGTGACATCAGCTGACTGGTAAAGAGAATAGTACGAACATGTTGATTGGGTACGTCTCAAACACGCCTTAAACACACCCATGACTAATTCAAGGCCGTTTTGCGCAATCCACGGGGTGTCGAAAGCGCTTCTTAACATGCCCAAAATTGCAATATGACATACAACACGCCCCCAGCTCATAAAACTGTAATATTATATGTCATATTATATGCATTGCTTAATGGAGCCCCAAATCTCAATGTTTTCCTCTTTTGCACCATGCAATCTTGCTGTAGGCATTTCTAGATAAATGATATCTAGAAAGGTCAAAGCCCATTGGCGAAATGACAATGTATGAGGCGGTTTCCAGTGCGAAGCAACCATCTTCTTTGCGGCCGTTACGCCAGCAAAGAAGACACGAATACGGGTGTTATTTAATGGCAACTGGGATACATCATTTAATAAGAATAGAGATGGGGAGGAAGATGATTATTTTTCGAAGTGTCTGAGTTTGGACGCACTCGTTATCAGTAAAGCAACCTCCTTCTGCCTCCTGCATTATGTGCAAATTCAAAACAGGTGGTAGCTAGGCCTACACAAACTACACATGGGCTGCTGAGTGATAGTCAACGAGCACTTCCAAACTCCAGCACTTAGAAAAAAATCACCTTAAGACATTCCCGATCGTATCTTGTGCTGTTTTTTCCCCCACATCTCACGCTTTCTTGCACTGATCAATGGACACTTTTGTTTGGCTTTGCACTGTTGACTATTTTTGTCTTGTTTTTCTCATGAGGAGACGCACTGATCGACTGTATATATTTATATATGTTTATCCTTGTTTGCCCTGTACTGCAGTTCTCACACAGAGGTCATTGAGGTCAGGCCAATCTGACGACACCCCAAACCTAGTAGCATGTGTGTCCATTTTAAGGCTGGGCTTTTATCTGAACCCCAGGAAACTTGGCTTGCCCTCTCTTGCCAGGGGTACTTTATGCCGTTTCATTTCATATCATGCATGCTGCTAGTGATGAAATAGACAAATATTGATCAAATCATTTACTGGACTTGGTTTCCATTCAGTCACCTCCAGACTCTGAAAAGAACACACACACAGTACACACACACACACACACACACACACACACACACACACACACACACACACACACACACACACACACACACACACACACACACACACACACACACACACACACACACACACACACACACACACACACACACACACACACACAGAAATATGTTTGCAAGATTAGTCGCAGACACGATACTGACAAGGAATAAGGAATAATATACTGTATTCTTAAAGTCATTATTATATCATGTTCATGGGATCAACATTTTATTAAGTAGTACATAACATTATTATTCATGAAATAGACAAATTATTATTTGGGGCATAAAATAATAGACACATAAGGCAGGAAAACAAGTCAAAAGAACCCTATACAAACATGTCACTATAGCTTTGAAAACAAGGTGTTTGGTGTTTCCGTTCACTATGTACACAACGGCTACAGAGAGACATCTGCTGTTCATCTCCCCGGTCACTCTGGAGAAGAAAGCAGGCAGAGAAACACCCGTAAACCCATTGAGAGAACAAATTCTACAAATGTCTTCTAAATCCTAACAGTTTTCTTTAACAGTGGTGCTCACTATTATTTTCATTGTCAAGGACCCCCAGAATGATATATATTTTGCCCCCTATCTCTAAAATATGTTGTTCCAGAGACCCCCCAGAAGCAAAGATTTGTGTTATTGTTGTGATTTGTGCTCGTATAGCTACATGCTATAAGGGTGACACAGATGCGTCCGCAGGTCTAAATGGGTTAAGGGACAGATATGCATAATAAAGTGCCCTGACACAGTCCCACGGAAAATAACGCCAGACTTACCTTCAAACATACGACCTAGACTCCTGCCGACCCAGCACTGTAAGACAGAGAACAGGTGGTTAAATTGGGCACGTTTGTGCCGGATTCACACTAGCAGCGGTATTTCGCTGGCATATTATGAGTGAGCGAAAGTGTTGATGCATTGTACAGTATATGGCAGGGGTCCCCAAACGTGTTGTAGATGTTTGCCTGGGACTCAAACTAGTGAAAATAGCTAGTAGCTCACAATGTGTCACTTCGGCTATTTTCACTACTTTCTTAAACATTTGTTTTCTAATTTATGGAATTTAAGATTTTTCATTTTATTTCTTGATGAAATTACTGAAAAAATATGACATTTTTTAATAATTAAAAACAAAACATAGGAAACAAAAACGGTGCATTATTCCGACAGGCGTGTTGCCCTGTGCCTAACCCTAACCCTGTGCCTAACCACACATGAAGCCACACGTACTAATGCGCCGTCGGAATTACGAGCGCATCCCAGGTTGGGGTTTGATTAGATCTTTTGATTTGATTAGATGTTTTTGATTTGATTTGATTTTGATTTAGCAATACAATAAAACATATAACATAATATAAAAAGGGAAAGTGCCAGGAGGAGGCAAGAAGCCCGAGGGGGCCTCTACCTATATAAGGCACAATAAAGACATTGAGAACATCATCGATCTCCAGTCAGTGGCAGCATTATTTCAGGGGTCAGGGGCTGAAAAGTTTGGGAAGCCGTGGTCTATGGATTATCGCTGCTTTCTACACCTTCCCAAGCAGGGGTCACCAACATGTCCGTACACGGACAATGACTTGGTCTTGTCTGTGGCAAATGTTTGATTTTCTGTTATACACACCATTATAATGTTCTTATTTTGGTTTCTCCAGGTATTCTTCACAATATTATGTATGGCAATTATTCATTATGACACTATGGCATTTTAGGAGTCCAACTATAGTACTAGTGGTTCTCAAATGTTTTATTTGCAAAGACCCCCTTAACTCAGAGTTACAGACCGGTCATTCGGGGCTATCTATTTATGTGTTTCTGGTAATATTATTGTCCACTCATTTTGTATGTCCGTGGCAAAAACAATTATGTTGACAAAAATGTCCACCACAAGCCAACATGGCGATGACCCCTGGAGCCAAGGGAAGCGTCAAAGTTTAGAAGAGTTTTAGAAGTGCACTGTGCTCTGAAGAAGAAATAATGTTGGCGTAGACTAGGCGTATACTGTACAGTGAAACCAAAGAAAGTACTACTATGGAAGTCGCAAATATTGATATGAACTCTCAGTTGTACTGCAGGTGTGAAATGATTTAAGACAGCGTCTCAATCCTTACCTAAAAAATACATCCTTTACAAACGAGCTGCCATAGACGAGCAAGTAGTACTTGGGAGTACTTCACCTGCCTGCCTGTGAACTCTCCTGCTTGGCATAGCCGAATAGTGTCTCCTAGTGGCAGCAGAGCTCTCGCTGCACCACTACAGCTCGCTTATTTACGACTGAGGTGACGTGTCACTCATAACCTTGGACATGTTTTTTTATTGCGTTTTGCCATAAAGCAGAGGGACAGTAACGACTGGTGTGAATTCCTCGTTGAGGTGGTGACAGTCATTTGAGTCAACAGGCAGGAGACATCGGTTACATCAGTGAGTGAGTCACGTCAGCAGTGGCTTTCTGCCGCTCCTTATTGGCCTCTTCTCCTAGCCAATTCTTACGTCTTCTCACTGATGCCTGTTGACTCATGGTAATGTGAAGACACCGTTAGGCTGTGATGCAGGTCTGATGGGGTTATTTTAAAACACTATGGATCCCCCAGCATCGCCCTCATTTCGGCCATTTGAAAATAGATGATCTACAAGCTCACAATGCGAAAAACGCAAAATTGTAAATTGCAAAATTGTTAAGGAAAACTACGTTAGGGACATAAAGAAGAGAGGAAAGAGGGAGAGGTGCATGGAGGACTCAATCTGTGGCAAGTTACTGGAGGACGAATTTGAATTATACGCTAACGGAGACGAGAGCTGAGCATTGAATGTTTACATACTGCGAGGCATTATGAGTTGATGTGTTAGCAGTGTTTACACGGGATCTGAATGTACACTGGTAGTGTAAGGTGATAGCCTACACAGTGTTTCACAGTCTTAATGTATACTGGTAGTGTAAGGCGATAGCCTACAGCAGGGGTCCCACGCTTTTCTGACTTGAGAGCTACTTTCAATCTGACCAGCTCAACAAGATCTACCCACCAAAATAGTTTAAAAATGTACTTGAGTGGGCTTTAAAATAGCGGCACTGGCGTTACATATGAGACAAACACACTTGGAATGGGAAATAGAGGGGGGGAATGGAATTGGTTGGGTTTTTCTTTTTTAAATAACCTTAATGCTACTGATGATCTTTGTGTGCAAGTATTGCATTGTGGGTTTGAGCTGACAGGCCCTTTTTGATGTCAATCAATCAAGTCACCTTAATTCAAGTGGTACAGTAGATGCCAAAAAGATATTTTGTATTATTATATATTTTTACGGGAATGTCATGTGTTCTACCTGAACAGCCTTTGTGATCTACTGGTGATCTACCTTTTGGGCACACCTGGCCTACAGAGTGTTACATCGTGCCATAAAAAGCCTCACTCACTGGCATGTCCTTATACACCAAGTAAAAAGCAATCCTCATGGCCCAGGCCGTAGCGTAACGGTCTGGGCACCGGACTGGTGATCCAGTCGCGGTGTGCCGCGGGTTCGACTCCCGAACCCGACACGGCCTTTACCGCATGTCATCCCCCCATCTCTCTCCCGTTTCCTGTCAGCCTACTATCTGTCCCTTAAAAAATCAATAAAAGGCGTAAGCCGCAAAAAAATATCTTAAAAAAAAAAAAAAAAAGCAATCCTCATTTCCTCTCCACTTATCCTCTGCATCGCCCTATGGAAATCTGTCCTGACTTGTTTACAATACTGTTCCTGTACTAGAAGTCTCTGTCTGTCTGTCTGTTTCTTTGTTTTCTTTGTTTCTTCTATTCCATCTTTGCTCAGTCCGTTCTTCTTCACCTTGCATCAGAAGAAGGGCTCAGAATAGCTCGACTAGCTAGCTAGCAATAGCATACTCATCTGGCTCTCCTTGAAATGGTAAACCACGTATTTAAGGGGGGAAGTTAGTGGGCATGTGGATGCACAGGGACGGGACAGTTTGTCTGTTAATAACACCATCGGGGCCCATGACGTAAATCACCGTAAAGTTCAAGTGCACGGTCATGTGCCCGAGACGGAGATTGATAATCTCCGTCAAATTAGTGCTATGAAACTGATCCATCGTCAGCAAGCCTAGAGGCGCTTGCTGACGATGGGCACATTTTATTAATGGATTAAATAGGCCCGGGCCCTCAAGGTGTTAACTGCACGAATCCTAGCGTTCCTTATTCTGGGCATGTCATGATCGGAAAAAATATGCGAACATCCTGTGAAAACAGTCGATCTACGAGCTTAAATTGTTAACTGGCGCTAATGACTTGAGTCCAGGTCTGCCAGCAGGAGGACCTAGTGGGTGTTGGGTCCTGAGTCTGACAGAGACCAAATACAACACTTGTTGAGAGAGGAGAAATGGGGTTGCCATGGGAGTGATCCAACTTTCTACACTGTTCTTTTAGAGGGGCGATAGCCCTTCCAACCACTGGCTTTCAGAATTATGTCATATTGGCAGCCAAGTCTATGGACTTTTTAAATGTTTGTTTAGAGCACTTTAAAAACAAAACATAGAGTAGCAGTCATTCAAGTCTTTAAACAAACATTACAGAGATGTAACATTACCAGGCGCCCCTCACTTCACACAGGGTGTGAATTTTAATAATAATTAATTGTATCGTTACCTTTGGGTGGGTGTTCAATTATTGTTCCTTCTCCTCTCCTGGAAGAGTGACCTCTGTGGGAACAAAGCAGAGCACAATTTCCTTTTAATCATCGCCTACATTTCAAAGTCATTGACATTTACAGACAAAAAGACGTAATTTCTGTGCACTGGATACACGTCGAATTCATCTCGGCATCTATCCCTGGTGGTGATGATACTTACGTTTGATGTCTAACCTACAGGAGACCGTGGCCTCTCCCTGGGCGTTCTTGGCTCTGCAGGTGTACACGCCACCGTCAAAGTTGCTGGGCTTGCGGATCTCCAGGGAGCACACGCCCTGTTTGGAGATCTGCCGGTACTTGGCGTCGTCGCCGATGATCATCTTGTTTCTCAACCACTCCACCTTGGGCTGAGCGGAGAGAGCATGCAGGGCCAGGGGGAAGGAAGGAAGGGGTTAACGACTGATGTCACCGCCGGATGTACAACACGGTAGATTTAGTTGTTGATGGGTTTTGCCTCCTCAATATATATATATATATATTAGGGCTGTCAAAGTTAACGCACTATTAACTAGTTAACTCACAATCCTTTTAACGGCACTATCTTTTTTAACGCGCGATTAACGCACTGTGAAGTTTGACAGAATGGTTGAGAGACGCATGGCAATTTTACACTGAAGAGTTGAATAATTGTTAAACAGCTGCATTACTTAAGTTAATTTAAGTATACACAATTAGAAAACTTAGAAAACATGTTATTTTGATCAACATGGCCTGTTATCTCTCGTAATGGTACCATTGACCAACATCAATACAGTTCTTTAGTTTGGGTCTGGAAGGCTAAATGTCATCAAATGGTGGTCCGTGGCTCAAATGCAGAATAAATAATGGACCTTGATATGAAAAATCTTGAAAACCACTGATTTAAGGTATATTTAGAATATTTAAAATATGCGATTAATTTGCGATTAATCACAGTTAACTATGGACAAAAATGCGATTGACAGCCCTAATATATATATATGTACCTTTATTGAAAAAGGATATCCCCTTGAGATGCATCATCTCGTTTTCGAGGGGGTCCAGCAACATACATCAAATACAGAGCAATACAATAGACAGAAACGTTACAACAAGTACATTCATGCATACATTACAAAACAAAAAACAGAAAAGCTCTCCCAAGCTGGCCGCTCCCACCCCACCTAATCACCCAGAAAATAAGGGGCTTAATGCATCATGGTTTAATGGACATAGTTCATAAAAAAAATAAAGAAAAAGACAAAATCAGAAACAAACTGTTACATATACTGTGTGGCATGTGCACATGCAGAAAAATGCTTTAGCGTCATTTTAGATAGATACTCAGTGTGATAAGATAACAAAGTGTGATTAGATAGATATATAGATATACAATTACAAACGTGCACATGCATAGATCACAATTTTACAGTATATTTGCAGGTTTGAGTGTAAAAAACAAACAAAAAAAACTGAGGCATATCAGAAGCAAGAGCAGGGTATTTGAAGATAAGTGAGGATGGAGACTTTAAAGATATTGACAGAGTTGATTGATCTGAGAGAGCTGGGGAGATTGTTCCAGTCATTTGGAGCTTTGTATTTGAAAGCACGTCGGCCGATTACTTTCCTGATGTTAGTGGGGACAGTGAGGTAGGCATACTCTGTGTTCCTCAGATTATATGGTGAGCTAAATGGATGCAGATACTGTTTTAAGTATTCCGGGTAGTTAAAATGAATACATTTGAAAATTAATAAGAGCCAATGGGAATGCCTTCTAGATTTGAGATCTAGCCAGTTGAGGGTCTCATACATGGTACAGTGATGGGTCGTATGAGGACATCTAAGTATGAATCTGCAGAGGTTATTGTAAGTGACATTGAGAGGATAGAGGTGTGTTTCAGATGTATTTTGATAAACAGTGTCAGCGTAGTCTATTATTGGAAGTATTAGTTGTGTGATAATTATTTTTCTGACCTGAAGAGTGAAGCAGTTAACACATTGTATGCTAGAGTTTTCTATTTGCTCAGGCTTGCTGGTGCTAAGCGATTAACATTGGACTTTTGAACTTTTTAGGGGCCCACAGCGAGGGGCCTCTTATAGCTAGAATCACATCGCATAAATAAAAAGTAGGCCAAACATGTCCACTTCAATTTAAAAAAAAAATTATGATTCTACCATCTTCCATTCTGGAGATATTGACCTTTTTCTAAAACCTGCTTTTGAAGGCACGCTGCTCGCTTGAAAAAACAGCAGAGATATGGAAGGTTGAAGTTGACAGACATTGACAGACAGATATAAAAATGAACACAAATAATATCATATACATACTACACACTGAATGAAAGCCCTGAATGTCTACTTTTAGGAGGAAAACAAATACACATGGTCCCATGTATAGTTTGTCAGTAATTGGCTATTGAATGCAGCTTGCGCCCACCAGAGAGGATTTCAGAAAATGCATGGACCAGAAGAACTATTATTCACAAAATAAGGCCTATAGCGAAATGTACATACTATATACCGTATGAAACAGAAGACTCTCTGCTTTCATAAGAAAAATACTTCTACTGTAATAATAATGAAAATCACACCCCTGTGAAGTGAGCAGTGCAATGTTGCGCAACATTGCACTGCTCACTTCACAGGGGTGTGATTTTCATTATTATTACAGTAGAAGTATTTTTCTTATGAAAGCAGAGAGTCTTCTGTTTCATACGGTATATAGTATGTACATTACGCTATAGGCCTTATTTTGTGAATAATAGTTCTTCTGGTCCATGCATTTTCTGAAATCCTCTCTGGTGGGCGCAAGCTGCATTCAATAGCCAATTACTGACAAACTATATTTGTATATATTTGTATATTTGTTTTCCTCCTAAAAGTAGACATTCAGGGCTTTCATTCAGTGTGTAGTATGTATATGATAATAATTTATTTATGTTTATATCTGCCTGTCAATCTCTGTGACTTTAAACCTTTATAACTCGCTATGATAACTTCATGAGGAAATGCTCACTTCACAGGGGTGTGATTTTTATTATTATTACAGTATTAGTTTTTTTCTTATGAAAGCAGAGGGTCTTCTGTTTCATACGGTATATAATATGTACATGTCGCTATAGGCCTTATTTTGTGAATAATAGTTGGACCTGAACAACTGCATTCAATAGCCTGACAAACTGTACATGGGATCAATATTATGTATTTGTTTTCCTCCTAAAAGTAGACAATTAGGGCTTTCATTCAGTGTGTAGTATGTATATGACAATAATTTATTTATGTTTATTTTTATATCTGCCTTCAGAACGATAGTATAACGGTGAGATGCGTTACTGGATCGGTGAGTTTAGTGGTTGAGGTTGACATGTCTGGACATGTTTGAGGAAAGAAGCACAGGAGAGAGAGATGATCAAATAACTGGCTGCTTTGTTGGACAACGCTATCTTCACTTTGTTTGGGCAAAGAAGCAGAGATCAGCGATGGAAAAGAGTTTTATCCACGGCAGATAAGTAATGACGTATTATCGAGGGACCGCCATGATCAACTAACTGCCTGGGACCGAGGCTACGTTGTCACCAGCCAATGCAGCCATCGCTATCCGTTGTGTGATTGTAGCCTTTTTATTCATTATAATTGCAGTGATAAGACCTATATCACAGCCGGGCGTCTCTCTCGATACCGTGGATATAGCCTACACCCTACATCCACAATCACACAACGGATAGCGATGATGGCTGCATTGGCTGACGAAGACGTAGGCAGTAAGTTGATCATGGCGGTCCTTCGATAATACGTCATTACTTATCTGCCGTGGATATAAAGCTCTTTTCCATCGCTGATCGTGCTTCTTGCCCAAACAAACAAAGTGAAGACGCGATGGCGATACACACAACGGATAGCGATGGCTGGTGAAGACTGAAGACGTAGCCAGGCAGTTAGTTGATCATGGCGTGTGCCGTGTGTGTGTTGAAAACGTTATGAAATGGCGATCGTTGAAGATTATTCTTGGTTTATATACTGGCAGAGGGCAAATCGACACGACTGCGTTATATCTTTTTCCGAGAATGAGTGAGCGGTGCAAGGCGATCGCAAGGCGCAGTGGGGCCTGGGGGGGGGAACTCAAACTGCCAAAGCGATCAAGAGACTCCCCCCACAAAGCTTCCTCGGGAGAAACCATGTAGAAACAGGAGGGGAGGGGGAATCGAGTGTATTCACAGACACTAGAGTATGGGTAACTCCATTTTAGATGCCCTGACATCTGCGTTGGTCTATGCCGTTGCCGTGCAGACCCATACGTGTAATGGAGGCATTGGAGGAGGGAGCGTCTTCGCCACAGACAGACCTCTTTTCAGGAGGGAGGGGCTTTTTACTCCCGGATCACATATTGGAGCTTCCTGGAGACGAAAGCTGTTATTTTCTTCGGTGTCCTGGAGCATAGGACGTTGATGTACAGTAAGCAATAAAAAAACGTATAAAACGTATAGTTACGCTTCGCGCGTACGGCGTTCGATATTAATAAAGCGTATGGATACGTTTCCAGCATTTTTTGTGTTAATGGATCGGTATAGAATTTTCAAGCTGAAATTAACTTTTTGGATAACAGAGGTGATATGGGATTTAAATGAGAGTTGAGGGTCGAGCCGGAGGCCTAGATATTTGTATTCATCTACCTTTTCCATTTGTGTGCCATCTGCAAATGTGATAGATAACGGTAGGGGGGTTGGTCGTGTGGAGAAAAGCATGCTAAAGGACTTATTTTTATTTAATATGAGCTTGTTGAGGTAAAACCATTTTTGGACTGCAGCAAAGTCAGCCTGTAGTGAGCACTGAATTTGGGTAATGTCAGGTTTATAGGAGTAGATGACTGTGTCATCGGCATATAGTTGAATATGGCAGTCAGAGCAAATTGTGGGCAGGTCATTGATAAAAATGGAGAATAGCAGGGGCCCCAGGGAAGAACCCTGGGGTACACCTTTCTCCATAATCCTATATTCAGATCGGTTCCCCTGGTATGAGACTCACTGACGTCTGAGGTGGAGATAATAGTTGAACCAAAGGACAGACTATTTTGAGAGGCCTATGGATTGAAGTTTATCTAGAAGTATGTAATGGTCTACCAAATATAATGCCTTAGTGAGGTCAATAAATATTGCACCTGTGCGCATATTATGTTCGAATGATGAGAATACGTCGTTTGTGAATTTTAGAAGTGTTGTGGTTGTTGAGAAATTGGGTCTGAAACCGGATTGGAATGGAGATAAGATATTAGAGTCGTTGACATATTTAGAGAGTTGGTTAAATATTAGCTTTTCAAATATCTTGACTGTGCAGTTGATAATAGAGATAGGTCTATAATTATTGAGATCATGTGGATCACCAGCTTTATGCAGGGGAATTATACTGACACATTTCCAGATTGATGGAATTTCGCATGTAGATAGAGATAGATTAAATAAATCAGACAGTGGAAATGAAAGAATGTGAGGAGCGATTTTCAGGAACTTGATCTCCAAACCATCTGGCCCAGCAGCACCTGGGTTTAACTCACAGATAGCCTGTTGAACGTCAGTTGGGGTAATTCTAGCAAAAGAAAAGGAGCTGTCGACCCTGGTGCTATTCAAGGGAGCGTGAGAATAGGGTGGATCTGAGTGTGAACTACTGACAGAGGAAAAGTGCTGACCAAACGCATTGGAAATTATGGAGGGATCATCATTATCATTTATCCTGATGAGATTAGGGCTTTTGTTTGTTTTGTTAAGTATGTTATTGATTCTTTTCCAAAATGTCTTTGGGTTATTGAAATCATTATTTAAGCAGTTTTTGTAATAGTTGGCTTCTGCATTTCTTGTTTTGGTTTTGCATGTGTTCCTTAGTTATTTATATAAGTTCCATTCATTCGGATCATTAGATGAGCGATACTTTAGCCAGGCCCTGTCTCTTTGTTTAAAAAGCTGTATCAATTCACCATTTATCCAAGGTAGGTGTCTTCCCTTGACCTTGATGGTTATCCAAGGGGCGTGTTTATCGATCACTTTGTTGAGTTCTGTGTAAAGGAAGTTCCAGGCATCTTCGACAGAAGGTATAAGTTGAAAGCGATTCCAATTTATGTCAAGTAGATCACGGGTGAAAAGTTCATTATTCATATTTCTGAATTGCCTTACTTTAATGTACCTTGGTGGTACACGAGGTAATTGGATCTTCCATATGCAGAAAATTATTGAATGGTCACTAAAGCAGTCAGATAGTACCCCAGATTTTGTGATTCTGTCAGGATGAGTGACAAGAATCCAATCTAGCAGAGATCTTGACAGATGAACAGGGTCAACTCTGGTAGGCTCATCAATAAGTTGAGTGAGGTTAGCACTATTAATAACATTTCGGTCCCTGGATGAGGACCTATCAAGCCAGTTCCGGTTAAAATCCCCCAGGGTAATAATTTCGTTTGTCCGATCTAGGGAGTTTTTGTAGACACAATGTGTTGTATAGAGTCAGAGGGAGCATCCTGGGGCCTGTAAATATTTCCAATTACCAGGTGTTTATTTTCATGAAACTTTATTCGGGTGAATAGGCATTCAAAATGCATGGGCTTCACAGTTGGGTTAACAAGCTCAGAGGCTAAGTGAGAAGAGATATATGTAGCCACTCCTCCTCCTCTTGTGCCTCTATCAGCTCTATACAATACGTATTCATTAAGTTCGACAGCATTATCGGGGATAGTCTGTCAACCAAGTCTCAGAGAGAGTAATTACATTAGGTTTATTATAAGCAACCCAGGCCCTTAAAAGGTTAATTTTTAGGAACAGGCTCCTGATATTAACATGTATAATATGTAAACCTTTCATAGTTTGATTATAGAAATAAAAATAAAAATGACATTATGACCATGAGTATGCATAAGAATAGAGGACATTGAGCTGGGCTGATGGCGGGAAGAGCAGCGCATGGGAGAGCACACACACATACACACACACAGTCACACACACACACACACACACACACACACACACATACAGACAATAGAGAAGCAATTCAGTCAAATCAATCACTGCATGACGGCATGCAGTATCAGAGATGGAGTGATGTCATTCTGCCATGACTCACAGGGCCAGCAAACGCGGAGCCTGTGCTTTAATTTCCTATAGGTGTGCAGAACACAATATGTGATATGTAATGACAATATCAAACCACAATGCTGCCAACCTTGTGCGCGTGTGTGTTTCCGGGAGTTAGAATTGCGTCGAGTGGGAGTAACTGAAGCCTTGTTTTCCCCCGTGCCCAGTGATGTGTTGCTCTGGGTTTATCCTCAGCTTGAACATTTAGCGGCGGTTCTCCGGACCATAACAGGCTAAAGTTTAGCTGGTGCTGGGATTGTAACGCCTCCACGTGTGGATTTCAAAGCAGCAACATTGATTTGAACAACAGGAATCATACATAGTTTAATCCTTCTTATTCTTTCCTAGGAAGGTGAGGTAAGAAAGTAAGAAACGCTAGCTTCTGGTCTGTCTGGGTGTCACGGGCACTCACGCGACACAGATGCAGGAAATCGGTCAAAGTTGCGCGGTGTCTGTTTGCATCTTTGACCAAACCATGCTGGCAAGATCGCTCATGGGTCACAGATATAACAACTCCATGGCACTGCTGACAGAGGGGTGAAAAAGGCTAAAGATAGCGTGTGACGAGGATGAATGAAGCCTCCTCCCAAGAGATGTTACAATTACTTTGTTTCACACACACATGCACTCTGTGTGTGTGGGGGGGTATCTATCTACAGTCACACTGATAGCAGTGGTTAGTCGATCGGGTGGCAAAAATAGTGCCTCCAGCAGCAGCAGGAAGCCTAACTGCTGTGAGAAGAGAGGAACAGCAGCCATCTCTATCTTTAATGTCTCCTGTGTTTCTACCTTCCGTCCTGTCTCATTTTGGCCTTTCTATCACATGAGCAAATACTACCACTACTAATAATTCAATTAAATAATCACAAATACAAATTTGTAGTATATATTAAACTTCATACAGTATGAAGATAACATTTGATATAGTACTTTGATATAGTACTTTATTGTCAGTTCACACTGAAATCCGTCTTGCGACACAGCTGCCAAGTATGCAGAACACATACAGTATACACACATTTGACATAACACAAAGAACAAGACAATTTACATACATAAAGACATGAAGACAAGAGCAATATCCACCGCTTAGATTATCCTGTGGCTATTTATCCTGATTAAGCCTCAAGGTCGACTGGTGGACAAAGGACCTCTTTAGTCTGACCTTATTGTATGCTGGTACACCATATCTCCTTCCTGAAGGTAGCAACCTATATTCTCCATACAACACATGCTTAGTATTAGAGGTGATATTCCTTGCTAACCTTAGGATGCTGTTATCATACTTGGATGTATAAAGTTTCTGAAGTTGTTGTCCAACAATCTTTGAACAAATGTTCAGTTGTTGCAGCAGTTGTGACTTTAGGGCTGCAGACAAACATCCATACCAGGTGGTACTACAGTACTGAAGAACACTCATAATAACAGAAGTGAAAAACAAAAGAAGAATCCGTCTACTAGCACCGAAGGAAGTAGATTATTTGCTTTGTTTTCTTACACACTGAATCAATCTGATCTTTCCATGACAATAGATGGTCTATTACTACTCCTAGGTATTTGTACGAACATACCTGGTTGATCGGTTCACCATGAATAGTAATGGGGGATCTGTGTATCTCTGGTGGTGTACCAAAAAGAGATACACAGACTTTATTTGACTTTGATTATACAAGCAAACAAGTAAAACTACACACACAAGCTGAACCTATATATTCAAATTGCTGATACAGATTCACCAATGTCACTAAAAGACAGTCAAATACCGTAATGGCCGGTATATTGGCTAAAACCAATATATCTGTCGGACTTTAATTTCAATAATTATGCCTCTCTGCTGTAGCTCTGGAGTCAATACAGATGAGACCAGAGAACATGGAAGAAACTTTCACTTATTCTGCACACACACACACGAACGAACGCAAACACAAAGTAACAAGCATTGTGTCCACGGTCCAGCTAGGGTTACTGGGTAGGCTTTCAAACAGCTGCTCCAGTTAGGTTTGCTTTGCTGGCAGAACCCAAGCCTGGCAGAGATATATACACACAGTGGACTCATTTAGACAGGGACAGTCCAGCTATGATCCAACCTGGATTAGGGCATCACCACCGCAGTCATCGCGGAAATGCAAGTGAGCGCTCGGACCACCACTGCTGAACCCACAGCTTACCTCTGAATTTAGTAACCCATGCACCACATCAGATCACGTGCACACATTAAAAGGCAAAACCATGCATAGACACAGACAACAATACTCTATGCGTGTGTGCGTGCGTGCATGAGTGCGTGCGTGCCCTCTTGAAGGCCCTCTTCAGCTGTCCTTGAAACACAATTCCCCTGCCAGCCTAACACCCTGTGCTTCCTCCTTCCTCCTTCCTCCTTCCTCCTCTATCCCTCATCTCTACCCTGATCATCTTCTCCTTCAGTGCTTCCTTCAGTTCTCCATGCGGCGCTCAGTGCTATAGGGCAGGGGTTCCCAACTTCTTTGGCTGGGGACCCCCGGAAATGCATTGGCCATGTCTCGTGACCCCCGCCCCACCCCCCCCCCTCCCCACCACCAATACAAACTGACTGCAAAAATACCTTAATAATAATAGAGAAAATACATCATAAATGAATACTGAAACCAGATATGAGGAAAGTTTATGCACACACCACATACTATGTAAACTCTTAATTTCCATTTCCCAGACATTCAGTTGCAAAAGATGTCAGTGGAAGTTTCTCAGTGGCATTTTGAAGCACCCGGAAGGACCGTCTCAAAACGTCTACTTCCGCATTGGACCGCCACATTTTGGTGGTCCAATGCGTTAGTGCAAACGAGCGCTCAATGTTAAAGCCCAGCTTCACGGGGTTTCCTCGTCATGAATCCACGGGTCCGCCTGCAGTCCTTCCTCTTACCACTAAGGCCCAGTGCTTCAACGTTGGAGTGCCTCACTGGCCCCTTGGTCGCGACCCACGGGTTGAGAACCCCTGCTATAGGGGCAGCCCTGTGCCAGTCACCATGCAGCACCCTGCCCACCGCGCCCGGTACAGTCTGCCCAGCACCCCGTGCTGTCTCCATCGCTCCCTCCCTGGGGTGGCCAAGGACAAATCATCACCTGCCACCCAAAGCCATCTGCGTCAGTAAAGGGACTGACAACTGTAAAGATTAAGTTTAACCAGAGAGGCGACCGCCAAGTCCAGATCTGACACATACTGAGACGGTCCACAGAGACATACCAGAGATAGCCAAGATCTCTGTTGGACATGAGGGCTTATAGAGATGCAACCGTAAGACCTCCTTGGGCAGCGTGCCCAAGGAGGTCTTAAGCACATGCACATGGTTCAATATGGGTCATATAGCAGGAACGACAAGCTTAAGGCTAGAGAATCTTCAACAACTTGAAAACCAGACGTCCATTTTCTGAGGCAAACATTTAATTCACCAACAATAGCAAATCTACAGACTCATGATGAGTCACAACTAGTGGTGGATAAAGTAATCGAATATCGTGACATAGAAGTACTCTGTTACAAGTAAAAGTCCGGAATTGAAAATGAACCATGACAAAAAAGACTAGAGATTCTTCAACACAGTGACACCGGATGTCCATATTGTGAGGCAAACGTTCACCAAAAATAGCAAATCTACAAAATCTTGGAGATTGGCTATTTTTGGCAAACAGATTTGGTCTAGTATAGAGCCCTGTGGGACTCCAGATTTGGTGTAGACTTTTTTGGTGGGACTCCAGTCAATGAAGTATATAGTAATGATTTAATTGCGGTAATTGAAGGCAGGCAACTTTCTCAAGTTGTTCCTCCTCACGGTGTAAACACAACTTGTGCTCTCCCTGTGCTCTCCCTCAGCACAAGTTGCAAATGTATACATGTTAAACTTAATATGAAAATAGATGTCAACTCTTATCATGGCAAGTTGTGCTTACACAACGTGTGCTCTCCATCAGCCCAAGTTGCTGATATTTAAACAGGTTTATGACAAGTTGTGCTTACACCACACAAGTTGCTAATATTTATTATACACGATACATTTGACCTTAATATGAAACTATGTCAACATGACAAGATGTGCTTACAGTGATCTCCCTCTCAGCAATCCATCTCCCTTCTCTAGGAAGTACGTCTATCCAGGTTACAAGTTATAACCTAATAAGACGTCCTTGGTGATAGCTGATAGCGGCAATAAGCCCTTCGACCCACTTACTTAATTCATTTCATATGATATTACTTAAAGGTGGGACAAGTGATATTATTTTGTTTAGATGTAATTAATAATCATGTGTAGTGTTTGTTCATTAATAGGGGTATTCCCCCATCTCTCCAGCTCAGAACATACTGTATAAGATGCAGGATAAAGTGAAATTGGAAGTGATGAAACACAAGACAAAATCGGACCACTATAAAACTGAAGCTGATTAAAACGTTTTAAGGGCCCATGACGTAAATCACCGTCAAGTTCAAGTGCACGGTCATGTGCCCGAGACGGAGTTTGATTAATCTCCGTCAAACTAGTGCTATGAAAACGGATCGCATTGCTCCACAGCCTAGATGCGCAGTGACACGTCATCGGAAATGTTCCTCCCCTGTTTAGCTGACGACAACGGAAATCTTAAAACATTAATAACTCGCAATCTAAATCATGGACCCACACTGCCTGACAAAGCCAAAGTGCAGTAATTACATTTTTGGACACGATGACGGCGACTTATTTGTGTAAAAAAAAAGTCAATTTAGCACAATTATAGTATGCACATACTGTACAGTTATACAAGTGAGTGGCAAATCGAGTGGCAAAGTGAGTTTAACATCATTTAATGCAATCAGATAGGACTTTTCTGTTTGGATGTATGGGCTGTCCATGCCAGAAAGATGTTTTTTGCCACTCAGTAGGCATTCCCACATAACTTCCGGGTATGATGATGATGTCACATAGATACCCTCCATTAGTGTAATACAGCGGTTCCCAAACCTTTTTAGCTGACGCACCCCCCAACACTAAGTCTCGTTGTATTTGGTCGAAAATTATAATTTTTTAAAAATAATTATGGCAAATAATCACAGAATGTCACTGCACTGAGACATGCAGCCGCATGCTGTGTACTCCCACAGCTGCTCTATACATCTCGTTACAACGTTTCTCCTTACGGTGTTTACATGATTTTGCCGTTTGTGTTAAATAACACCATGAAACCTCCATTACCCACCCTTTTCATGTCATGCACCCCCTAGAGGGCGTTTGCTTTGCGTACCACAAGGGGTGCAGACACCACAGTTTGGGAACCCCTGGTGTAATATCACTTAAATGCCGATGTATCATTTGGGGCGGCGGTGGCTCAGGGGTAGAGTGGTCGGATGGTAACCGCATGGTTGCCAGTTCAAATCCGGGCTCCACATGAATGTGTGTTTGAATGGGTGAATGTAATGGACAATCTATAAAACGCCTTGGATAAAGGCGCTATATTATTTCACCATTTACCATTTTTCAGTTACATTTCTATTCATATAAGTTACTGCACTGAGGCTTTGTAGGGCAGAACAGATGTACGGACATTGTGATTCAGGACATTAGATGGGGAGCAGAGACTTTGGTTGTGGCATATGACGATACAGAGGCCACGATACAATATGTATCGCGATACGTGTTGATTTTTAATAATGACGCCATGATGCCATTATCGGTTAGAATACGAAACGATTATTGCCGTATCTATTATTGAACCCAACCCTATCATACACCCATCACAAAACAGCACGACGCGCAGCCTAGCTTCTCATTGTCACACACAAGTACATTTGCTGAGGTGAGGTCTGGCAAATTGTCTTCACGTTGCTTTCTCCACGTGCGTGCGTGCGTGCGTGTCTGAGCATGGTAACCATACCTTGGGGTATCCGCGTACGGAGCAGAGCAGCTTGGCGTTGTACCCCACGGTGGTGGCGCGGTCGTTGAGCGGGGTGGTGAACTTGGGGGCCTCGGTGTAGTCACGCTCCTTGTACTCAGGGGGGTTGTAGACTATGGCTGTGTGTCACAAGAACAAACAACGTCTGGTTCAGTGGTGTAAACTGTAAAGCAGTGCTTTTCAACCTTTTTCATATCAAGGCCCTTTATTTATTTGGCATTTGAGCCACGGACCACCATTTGATGAGATTTAGACTTGCTGACCGTCGTTGGATAGGAGTTTGTCCACAATTCCATTCTCTAATTATGTAGACTTCTTGTAAAGTAAGTAATGCAGACCACGTTTAACAATGATACTCTTGAGAGCGTAAAATAAAACTTGGTTTCAAGAGTTAAAGATCTTTAAAGGTCCAATTGGTTATAAACTCTCCATCATTTAGCTGGGGACCACCTGGAACCCCCTCAAGGACCACTGGTGGGCCACGGACCACTGGTTGAAAACCACTGGTGTAAAGTCACTAAGTACATTTCTCAAGTACTGTACTAATGTAGAATGTTGAGGTACTTTTAGTATTTCCATATACTACAATACCAATAATACTTTATCTGTAGATTTCAAAACAAACAAATTAACCACAGAAAATAGCCGATCCACAAGCTCACAACTACCTAACTAAAATGTAAAATGGTAAATGTTGCATTTATATAGTGCCTTTATCCAAGGTGCTTTACATAGATTGTGCATTACATTCACCCATTCACACACACATTCATACACCGATGGCGACGGAAACCACTCAAGGCACCAACCAGAACATCAGAAGCAATTAGGGGTTCAGTGTCTTGCTCAAGGAAACCAGTCGAAACTAACTCTGGGGAAGCCCGGGTTCTAACTGGCAACCTTGCGGTTACCATCCGCCCACTCTACCCCTGAGCGTAACTACTATATAAAGATGTGCATGCACACAGATTGCACACAGACATGTCTCTCAGTTGACATTTTCTGTCAAAGTGATATTCACACTACGACTGTAGTGTCCAACACGTGGATTAAAAGCGGATGCAGCGTAAAAAATACAAAATTAAAATACCTGTCTTTGTGATGTTGGCCAAATCCTTGGTGATAGCACACGACTCGCTCCTGCCCACCTTGTTGTCTGAGAACACCCTGAAGCTGTAGGAGTTCCCCATGACCAGGTCAGAGACGGTGGCACTGAGTCTGTGGTAGTGGTCCAGCACTGTGAACCAGTCCTGAGGACAGACAGACAGGGGGCCTTTTTGAGTGGTGCAACCACTCCAAGGAACAGCAATGTCCGTGTTCACCTATGTGTCTGCCTATGTGACGTTAATGAGCACCAGTATGACTATTAGTACTATTAGTGTTGTGCAAGAAACAGAGAGAGATAGTGCTGTACTGTTGCCTGCTAATGAGAGAGAGGGGGGGGGGGAGTTGCACCACTCAGTTCACACAGGTGTGATTTTCTTTTTGTAACCGCGATCATTAGTGCTTTAGTTATGGCCTGTGAATAAAGCTTGTTTTGGAGAAGAAAATAAATGTAATCTGTGAAAATAATCTGAGATAAATTCATTTTAGTAAATGTGTTTACATTGAGGCGGACCGAGGTTGTACTTTTCACTTCCTTTTCATATCTTTTTTTTTTTAAGATATTTTTTTGCGGCTTATGCCTTTATTGATTTTTTAAGGGATAGAAAGTAGGCTGACAGGAAACGGGAGAGAGATGGGGGGATGACATGCGGTAAGGGCCGTGTCGGGTCCGGGAGTCGAACCCGCGGCACACCGCGACTGGATCACCAGTCCGGTGCCCAGACCGTTACGCTACGGCCTGGGCCTCCTTTTCATATCTTGTCCATGGCAGTTAACCGTTGGATTTCAAATAAGAGAGCCCAAATAAGAGAGTCCTAGTGCAGTCGACAATTTCAGAGAGCGACAGCCCGAAGTCCTCACAGACTTCACGCGAACACGCATTTTAAGTCTGTGAGGACTGGAATTGGACCTATGAGTCTAATTGTCCCCCCTGAGCATGACATTTAACCCCTAACTGCTCCCCCGGGGTGCTGTTAATAGAGCTCCCTGCTCCTAATAGTTAGGATGGGTAAATAATACAGTACAGAAGACAAATTCCACGTATGTGCAAACACAGTGGCCAAAAATACATATATAAGGAGTTGGTATAAGGTTCTATTAGTTTTGTAGCAGAAGAAGACCACATACAATATAATTTCCTGTTGGACTGATGATTATCAGTTATATTATTTAACCATCAAAAGCGGGAAAGCATCCGTGCTATTTTAGATTTGAGCTAAAAAGCATAATTTTAAAATAGCAGATATCATCACTTCATACCTGAGCTATTTTTGAAAAATAGCCTCCAGAAGCAAAAAAAGATTTGCTTCTGGAGGTCGCTAGAAGAAGGTTAAAGAACAATTGCGGGCAAAAACACACGGTAAATACTGTAGTGAAGATGCGGATGAGGAAGGTGAGAGCAGTAACAAGTCCATAAAACATGTGTGGTTTCAGCAGTGACTGCTGGCAGAGTGCCGCTGGTGGTGTCATGTATGCGACAGCCAGACAGCAGCCTATCAGGTGTCATGTATGTCAAATGTTTAGCTCGCTGGCCCCCGCTAGCATTCAGTTCCCACACTGTGAAATCTGGAGTGTTGATTTCCCTCTGACAGTGTTAATGTAAACAAATGAAACTGGCTACATTTGTATACTCTCTGGGTTAGAATTGAATACATTGAACATTTTACATTTTACGATTTTACTGTGCACCCACGTAGCAATTTACAATGAAGCATTTTAGCAGACGCTCTTAAAGCGCCGATTCATATTCCTATTTTAGAGCCGAATAAAAGTCGGTTCGGCGCTGTAGAGCCTACAATTTGACGTCATTTGAGGTTCGGGGGGGGTGGGTACCGTCCTAAAGTCGGCTCTTCGGTGCTACTGAAAATCTCTGACGAGCCGAAATCATTTCGGCACTACAGCGCCGAAACAGCGGTAAAATAGCAGTATGAATCGGCCCTTACAGTAAGCAAGGAAAACAAGAGGTAAGTATCTATAGTATGTTGTGTGTGTGTCTCACCCCGGTTTTCTTGTCAGCCTTCTGGACAGTGTACCCAGTGATTTCTGTGTTGCCGGTGTCCGTGGGAGCGGTCCACTCCAGGGCAGCGTTGAAGCCCCAGGAGTCCACCAGTTTGATACTGGCTGGAGGCCCCGGTAGCTCTGCATGGGGAATCACAGTACAACCATTACAATTAATGAATGACTAACCTGTCCTGCACGGATGACACATGTAGCAGAGTAACTCAGCCTGAAAGAAAGAAAGAAAGAAAGAAAGAAAGAAAGAAAGAAAGAAAGAAAGAAAGAAAGAAAGAAAGAAAGAAAGAAGCCCTAAATCCTAATATCTCCCATTGCCAAGAGTGTGGGAGTGTGTGCGTGTGTCTGTCACGTACCAACAACCTGGATAATAATCTTGGCCTTGTCCTCCAGGCTGTCCACCTTGACAGACATCTCGTAGACACCAGAGTCCTCTCTGGCAGTGTTGCGGATGAAGAATATGGTGTTCTTGTCGGTGTTCCTGATGTTGACCCGCTTTGTGTCCAGAGGCTGACCATCCTTGGTCCAGGTCACCACAGGCTTGGGCTTACCCTGTGGGGTCATGATTTCCATCTTAAGGCCTTTTCAGACAGGCAGCGACTGACGCGCCTAGTAATTCATTTTCTATGAGAGGCGTGCATTTATTTTGGACGTGCAGAGAAGTCGAGGGGCGATTAGGTAAGCTTATTTTCGCACACATGCTCATTTCGTGAACACGCCTGCGGGCGACAAGACCTGGATTGTGGTGAGCTTCTTTTTATTTTTTACGCTGAACCAGGCTGCGTCACTCGCTCCCCGTCTGAAAGGGCCTTTAGACTGATGGAACACCGATGGTGTGTGTGTGTGTGTGTGTGTGTGTGTGTGTGTGTGTGTGTGTGTGTGTGTGTGTGTGTGTGTGTGTGTGTGTGTGTGTGTGTGGACATGCACTCGTGTAAGAGAGAGAGATCTTACAAGGAAGGGGATGGTCAGGTTGATCTGCCCTCCGACCTGCTTCACATAGCGTGTTCTGAGGGCGCGGGGAAGGCGCACCTTTGGGCGGTCTGCAGATAAACAACAACATACTGTAAATGTCAATGCTTTCTTATTATATATGCTTTTAATACATTGTTTATTAAAATGACTTAAAAGTGTTCACATGAGCAAACAGTTTTGCCTGCTGACATTCAAGATTTTACTTTATTGTTACATCTGGAATAGAGGTACATAAGAGTACAACTTATTTTGGTTTGGCTTCCTTCAAGATTTAAAGAAAAGAAAGAGTGCAAAAAAGAGCAAAGAGAAAATAGAGCATCATTAAATGTGCATATACATGGTATATTGTATATACACCAATAGCATTTTCCCCCCAGTAGCTGACACCTAACTTTGTGTAAACAACTTCCTCAATTTTCTCTAGGGAGCAAGTGGAGGCCAGGATGAATATTATGCTTCAAGACGTACTCATGTTTTCAGGGTGAGGTTGGTTAACACATGCTAAGAATGACAGGTCAACAGGGTCCCAAATATAGGAACTACTCATAGACCAGCCACGCTAGAACATGTGTGAAGGAACTAAAAATAGCCACCTGTCTCGGCCAAACCCAAGGGCTCTGGCTGCCACACTGCAGCCATCCAAGCTAAAGAAAGAATCATTCATTTGTCATGGAAAGGAAGTGGCCTTGAAGTCAGTGCATTGGAAGGCACGACATCTTTTTACCCCTTGTCATCATGAAGTTTGAAAAGTGAAGTTCTCGAAAAAAGAAAGAAAGAAAACTATTATACTTAGATGACAGGTGTCCCCTAGAGGTCTATACTGGGTGGGGTACCCTCCTTTTTTAGTATTGATGATTGGGCGTAGATTTAAAAGGAAACGAGCAGCAGTGAAACTGGCAGAGTTATGGGGGCGCAGGCGGTAGAACTGTCGCCTCACAGCTAGAAGGTCCTGGGTTTGATTCCCGCCAGGGACGCTGTGGTCGCTGGGGGCGTGTTCTCTCCTCTGCGTCATCAGTGCCCATACCCTAGGTGGGGTTGGCGAAAGGGCCTTATGCTACTGTGTAATGTCCGCATGTTCTCCCTTTGTCCCCGTACCCATGCAATAATTCTGGTCTCTATCCCTCTGGTCTGGGCGCCTGATGGAGGGGAAAGGAACTGGTTGGAATAACGTGTTCCTTCCACACGTTACGTCCTACCAGGGAAAACGCTCCTGTCAGGTGATAAGAAGTGGCCTGCTCACTCCTCATGCATTGAAAGAACCATGAGCTCAGTTTGGGGCTCTCCCCAAATAAAGAAATAAATGACTGACTGACTGACTGACTGACTGACTGACTGACTGACTGACTGACTGACTGACAGACACCCGGGAAAGGATTGACTGATGGTATATACAGTATTTGGGAGCAGAGCGGCAGAGGAGAGGAGAACCAGGGCATCCAAACACCTCTCCTAAAATAGCTCTGATGGTAAGGTCTTAGACGAGCACTGACATGCATTCACACCACATGTCACAAATCAAGATGCAGTTGGACAGCAGTGGCTCTAATGTCTTGCAACTGTCTTCTAGCTGCTTCTGTGATGTAGGCCTACTGTACAGTGATGTTACGGCAATATTAGCTTCTTACATCCTTTTGCTAACACGTCCTATGAAGTGCATTACAGTATAAACACTGTACACTTATACTGTAGCTATAAGTAAGTAGTGCTTCATAACAATAACCATAACAGACATTGAAGTATTTTATAATGATAAGGTTTCATAATGGCAGGACACACAAAATGTTTTGGCAATGAGCATTAAGTGTATTATAATTCTCATACTTAGTAGTACAATATCAAAATTGTACGGACGATATATCAATATTGCGATATGTTTGATATATATCGCTGCAATATATTGTATCGTCCTCCCAATATCGTGATATTGATAGTTAGTACTATAGTAGTATTAGACTAACCATTGTTGTGGAGAGACAAGTTGTGGACAAGTTGCAAAGTTGCAGTCAGTGTTTTACTGTTTGGACGAGGCAAGATTCATGTACTTATTGGCCAGTTTGTGACAGAAAAACATCTTGAAAGATTTTGGAATAAATACATAATTCCACATTTTAGCCTGTTATGGTTATTTATTTTTTCATTTTCAGTTACAGATATCGTGATATATCGTTGATGAAATCTCTTGAAATCTCAATATATTGAATATCGTAATATCGCAGATATCGTATCGTGAGGTACCCATATCGTCCCACCCCTAATGATAATGTATTATAATGATAATAACTTACAACTAAGAGAATTACAATACACCTGGCCAAAAGAAAATGTCTGTGAGTGACCAGTAATTCGTTTTTAATATTATTAATTAATTAATTAATATTATTTTGATATTTGACTTTCTAGGTCACTACCGAAGGCTTCATAATGTGTTATGGTTTCATTATGAGTAGTAGCCTACTTCAGTAGTAGTTCAGTATATGAGTGCTTATGAGTGTAATTAATAACTAACTATACATTATTATTAGCAGATTACAAAGCATAAGTATTGGAAACCATGCACTCTGAAAAGGGGCCCTCAATAACCAGGCTCCCCACTACCTCTCTGACCTCCTCCAACTCCACGTCACCTCCTGCTCCCTCAGGTCTGGTGATGCCAACCCCAAGACAAAGAAACAAACCTAGGGCGACAGGGCTTTCTCAGATGCCGCCCTCTCCCTTTGGAACTCACTGCCAGCTTTCATTATACCCTTGTCCTGTTCAAAACCTAGTTATTCTATTAATAAAGCAGTTTTTTTGTTAGTTTTTTCTTGAAAAGCGACTTTCAGTACCAAGAAAAGCGCTGTATAAATTGGATGTATTATTATTTTTAACGGTTCCCAAGCCATATGGCCCACAGGTCAGGAGACTATCTCTTGTGTTGCGTTGCAGCTTGAAGTACAAGTACATCCCCTGGACATGACGTTACCCCAATCCAACCCTTGATGCTGAGTGCAGCAGGGAGGCACTGGGTACCATTTTATAGTCTTTGGGGAGACTGAACCCCAACCACCCAATTTCAGCACGGACACTCTAACAACAGGCCACTGAACTTGTTTAATGCTTAATGAACTGCATTTATACATAGCTTTTCAAAGTACTCAAAGCACTTTACAATGGTTCATTCATTCATACATATTGTTTGTAAGGCCTTGTAAACATGGGCTTCATAGGAAGCTTTACCATTCGTTCCTTATAGAAAACAATGTCCTCAAGCATTGTTTAGATTCTCAAACTGCCCATATCAATTGTTTTGAATGCTAGCGGATTATAGGTGGTTGCTAGTGAAACTATATCACGGTCGGTGCATAACTTAGAGGCGGCCATCCAATCAGCTCATGGAATGGTTTGGTTTGGAACGGAGTCCCCATAGCTCCACATAAGCAGCAAATCTCTCAAGAGATCACAAAGGCTTACAGGATACAAAAAGGACCCCCCCCCCCACCCCCGCTATCACCTCCCCACAATAACACAACCTCCATTTCTCTCCCACCATTCACAATGCAGTCTTAAGGGTCCATTCATTGGCAGCATTTGCTCTACTCTCAACAGTTGCGAATGGCTAAATTAGCACTGAGTTCACGGTGTATACCTCTTTGTACTAACTTGTCATGCTCTGCTGCTCGTGGCGTACTATTAGCGCATGGATCGGATCAGCCTCCAGGAAGCATCAATCCCACAGAGGCTGGCTTCCTGATCCACAGCCTGAGACCTGAAACCCCCTGCTAATCAGCACACTTCCCAGCCATGTCCTGAACCATGTCCCTAGCTCCCTGCAGAGTCACAGCACTCCCACCAACGTGTCTCGTCTCCCCACGGAAACCACCTAGACTCCTAGAGCATACATGGGCAACTGGCGGCCCGGGGGCCACATGCGGCCCCCACCGTCACTTAATGCGGCCTGCAGGTTAATATCAGAATACTGAGATATTATTGATTTCAGCTGTTAAAATTCCAAACAATTCAGTCTATTATGAAGCTTAATGAGTAGTAGTAAAATGTTATTGTCTTTTTTTATGTACAATGTGTATTTAGTTCATAATGTTAACAACTATAATTAAATGCATTTGAAATTAAATACAAGGGATACTTTCCAGGATTCCAATTCAAAAATAAAATAAAAAAATAAAAATCTACAAGCTCAAAATGTGTCGCAGTGCGACACGTTTTGACACTATTTTTGCTACGACGGTAATTATGCAATGTGGAGTGAGAATGGAAATATAGTGGCTCTATCATCAAAGTTTCCCACCCCTGACCTAGACTCTGTCTCTGAGGAAAGGAGGAGGTCTTTGTGTAGGTATAGGCCAATGTAGACCCCGTTGAAGAGAGGAGTTATGACCGGTGTTGTCGGATTTCGTGAGAGAAATAATCAACCAGGTCTATGAAAGGTGGCCCAAAAGAAGTGAGAACACGTGAGCACTTTAAAGCTACATACCGGTACATTGGCTATTTGAAAATAGCCGATCTACAAGCTTGCATGTAGCTTGTAGCTTACATGTTGCATGCAACGTTTTAAAAACACAAATCTGGTTTGGGGGTCCCTGGCCCACTCTTTTAATTTGGGGGTCCTCAACATGAAAATGTTTGAGAACCACTGTTTTAAAACAACATTACAAAGCAAGCCCAAATAAGCAACTACACACTAGAACTACACACTAGAAACAAGCCCAAAAGACCGCAAACTTGCAACTACCAACACAAAAAAATACAAGATACTTATATGGCAACGGTGGTTACGACACACACGCTCGCACGCACGCACGCACACCAAGTCACCTACAGTAGAACCCATATTAGGCTCATAGGTCATGCTCTGAGCTAATCAGTGGTTCGCCTCATTAGATGCAGCATGTTTCTGGGGTATCATTTTCTCCCAGCAGGAAATAACACACCCACAACAAACACAGTTGACCTTCAGACGTTTGTATACTGCTATAGGACAGTTTACATCAGGGCTGCGTCACTGGCTCAGTGGCCTTGCTTGAGGTTAGAGTGTCTGCCCCGAGATTTGGAGATCGGGGTTCAATCGACAGCCGGGTCATCCCATCTAAAAATGGGACCCAATGCCTCGCTGCTTGGATTTGGGGTAACGTCATTACATGTCCAAGGGGTGTACGTGTACATCATGGCCAGGGGGGTGTACTTGTACATCAAGCTGCCTCACGCTACAGAAACAGGAGATAGGGCTCCTGCCCCTATGGGCCTCATGGCTCGGCATGACTTACTTAACTAACTGCGTCACACACCAGTCTCTCAACATTGTCACTGTGGGCTGGAAACCTGCCTATGTCTATTAGCTCTTGCTAATACTTTTTATTGGTTCAATATAAAACTCGCAGACAGACACACACACTTAATCACTTAAATTTGATTTGGGGTTTTTTTGGCAGTGAAAAGGTTCACGGCTATTTCGGCTACTTTTGCATGACACAGTAGTATGACAAAGTAAGGTATTGATATTGATTTAAATATGGAGTTGTCTGCACGACAGTGACGATTATGTTCCATAATTGTACCATAACTCAATATTATTGCTATAGAAATTATTATATTCCTGTTTTGAAGTTGATAAAAGATGAGAGATGAGAGAAGATAGAATGTTAACAAAATAAGTATAATGTTTTACTTTTCATCAAGTACTTACTTAGTATTTATTTTGTCTCTCATTTGTAAGAGAATTCCTTGAACTATGAACGTCAAGCCAATGAACAGATTGTGACTCCAAACTGTTCTAAGTGGAATGGAATCACATTCATTATTACACACATCATCAAATCAATGGCGTAATAACTACGTAAATTGCTATACCCTTGGGTTTGACGGTAAAGTTCAGCTTTAGAGCTCAGTAATCATATCTCTTCACACTGTTGTACATGTCTATTCTGAGGTTACACTGAGCCTCTCAACATGAACCAACAACAGAGGAACAGTCCTTCTCAACCAATTACAGTAGAGTGACAGTTTATACAGTAGGTGTGCATTACAAGGACGTAATGAGCTCCAAGTAGCCTCTTATTACGAATTCCAAAAGAACGACCACAGTTTCTAATCACAACATGGCATCAGAGTCATGGCCAGAAGGGACAGAGGTGCAAACTAACCGATCTACAACATCACAACGTGTCTTTCTTGGCGGTCTACCATTTTTACCCCCAGAATAGGGGTGCTAATGTAGGGTTCATGTGGTTAAAAAAGCTTCCTCTTACATTCCAGTATTTAGTTTCAGAGGTGTACGGCATACAGTGTATTTGTACAGTGCCACTTGCCAGTCCGCTTTAAGAGTCACATGGTCATAAAATATGACTGTGTCATCGGGGTCGTACTAACAAGGCTACTGTACTGTCAGTTTACAGAGTGCACTGCAGCTGACAGGTGTCACTCTCATTGGCTAAATGTTTTCCTTCACCTGCCTGACACTGGCGTTAAATCAAACTGCCCCAGTGAAAACGGAGAATCGGACACCTGTGTGGCTGCCATATATATTTCAGCCTGTGGGTGGTCACAGCGGTGCAAACCAATACTGATTTATGCTAAGCTGTATGATGCCAGACGTCTACAAGCTGTATGATGCCAGACGTCTACAAGCTCGTAGATCTGCTATTTTATGTGTACGAGGGATAATATACTGTGTACATGATCATCTCTGTCGGATTGGAAACCTCATATGTCCAAAACTGTTACTTTTCAGGAATCTAATTGAAAAGCAGCAAAAGTAGCAGATGTACAAGATCAAAGCGTTTCGAGCTTGTGGATCTGCTACTACTATTCATGCTTCTGTGTGACGCTGCAGTATGATCAAGTAGGGCGTTAATATACAAGAAAAACAAATCAAACAAACAAAAAACACAAAAATGAATTGAATATGGCGATAAGAGGTTTCTGCCCGACAACAGTGACATCATGCATACTGAGGAACACTGGCTTTGCCCTGAGATCCTATTTGTGGGTAGAGAGACTAGAGGCTGCCTGAGGAATGGGAAGGTCAGCGGTTCGCCCCAACCCTAGCCTGTGTCAGAAAGTGTCCTACAGCGAGACACTTAACCCCTGACCGCTCCCCTCCGAGCGCTCATCGTGATATGAGCATCCATCAAGCTGGGTGAAGCTGAAACTGTCTCTAGGGCTGTCACGATTACACATTAAGTTGACGATTAATTGTCTTATACAAATAACTGTTAACGATTCAATTGTGTTTTTGGCGTTGAATTCATTCATGAAGGCTATGAATGAATAGAAATTACAATTCTGTTTCATTTTTAGGCTTTGTAATAAAAAAGCGCATGGGGCAGATATGACAAATAACTGAAATATACAAATAAATGATCGTCATTTTTCTAAATGTGATACGTAAAAATATGGGAAATAGCTGATCTACAAGCATACGTGGGTAGTAGGGGTATGATATTATTATTCCACTCATATACAGTATATGCCACAGCGTTCTCTAACAGGGGCACACTCAAAAGATGCAGCAGCACCTACTGTATGCAGCTCACAAACTCAGGTCACTCCGCTTGGCTCGGGGCGTTGCCAAATCTACCTTCTGTAGGTGTGCGCTCGCTGCTCTGCTCAGTGAACGGTGTAATTTAAAGCTAATGAAAGGTCTTGTCAGCACCGTCCGGGAGAGTTATGTGCGTACAGCTGCGGAGTGCATTAGTCGATCATTAGTCAGTCTACTACTTATACCTAACGGTTTGCAATGTGAGAACTCAAAGGATAGGTCATAAGTTACACAGACATCAAGCGGCCGACTTGATTGAGAGGCTGGAAACCGAAGAGAAAAATATTATGGGACATTTATGTTCCGTAGGGGAACATAAATGTCCCATAATATTTTAAAGGTATTTAAATGTTTTCATTCAGGGGGAAAGAAAACAGAATTTCATCCCTTTCCTTACTGTATGCATGATTTTATACACCACTGAATGTCTCTGAAATATACTCAGAGAGGGAAGGGGGATGATAGAGAAATGCTCATAATTGGTATACTATCCCCCATTAGGTACTGGTAGACATGGGAATAAGACTGAATGAATTGTATCGTTCTATCAACAGTTATTCCCGCATTGAGAATACCCAGTGCCTACAGTACACATTACACAACAACATCCTCAGTGTTCAATCATTGCGTGCTGTCACTGTGCTTCGTGCTACTCACCAGCCACCTCGTGGATTGGCACTGCGGCGCCGAGGGCAGCGGGCTCGCTGCGACCCCCGGGGTTAACGGCCACCACTCGCACACACAGCAGGTCGCCCGTCGTCAGATTCCTGATGATCAGGTGATTAGCGGTGGTCAGCTGCTCGTTAGCTGCAACCCAATCAGAGGCTGTGTGTGGGGGGAGGAAACGTCAGTTAGCATTGGCACGGTGTGAGTGCTTCTGACGAGCTGTCAGGCTTTCTCCTTATGAAGGGTTTTGAGGTTTTGCCTATCACAGGTTTTTATAAGGTGATGTAAGTGATATTTCTTGGGTTAAAATAATAAGTATTAGATAAAGTGTTAAAGATAAATAGTTAAAGTGTACAGGGTTTGATGAGGTCAGATCAACATAATGGAATGTCAGAACAGGTCAGCTCCATATATGGAGATCTAAGGGTGGCAGGTCGCATTTACTATGATCCCTGCTTTACTATCATCCCTGACGATGTCACGCCACGTGATGTCACGAGACCCGGGCACCATATATGGGGGCTTTCCGCATGTATGGGGATTTTGAGTGATACACTGACTGACTTACTGACTGACGGGAAATGCATAGTTAACTGCGACCTTCGGTCGCAATAAATCCAAGCTTATAAGACAGATTTCTCTGGCACTAGCGCCACGCTATGGCTTGGAGGGCTGGGAGATAACATGTTAAATGGAGTAAGTGAAATTGGAAGTGGCGAAACAAGAAGACCATTGTTACTGAACAAACTCACAGCAATGATTACTACTGAAAACAGCATTTAAAAGATCATTTTCAGCGGATTGTTAATGAGGGCACTTTCAGTGGTTTATCAGCTGCTGACACACGTTTACAAACAACACGGGTTAGGAGGGCAGGGTAGAATTTGGCCGCCATCGACGGTGCAACCCCAGAAGACCTGATGTCATCAGAGCTTCTAAAAGTGGACGTCAGCGCAATGCAAGTGACAGACAGCCGCTGAAAGGCTGCCTGCCCAATACGGCCCGGATGCACCTAC
>NC_139705.1:16803269-16845769 GCF_964188405.1 Protomyctophum parallelum | reverse complement strand
AGGGACACACGCGGCCAGTCATTGGAGTGGTGTGCAGCGTGTGCTCCCCTCAAAAATTCAACACTTTATTGTTACCTGCAAATTGAAATGTTTCTCCAGTCAAAGGTCACTCAGTACTAGTGCAAAGAACTATGGGAAATGAGGTTTTCAGTCTCCCTCAAGTCATATTTCTATTTACCACTATTGTCTTAGCATTTGCACAAGACCATTAAAGAGACTACTAGCTCATTTTTAAAGAGATTAGAGAACATCGTCCAGTCAGTGTTTTACCAAGTCGTACCTATTATTGTAAAAACAAGGACGTATCATGTGGATCGCAGCTGAGTAAAGAAATAGCCTACAGTTATTGGAGAATCATACATCATTCTATATACAGGGGTGTATATTCTATTAACCCTTCGACCTATGCATGCTTTAATTGTCCCTCTGACCGAATGTATCCATGTTGACCCTGCACTGTGCTCTCTGTGTGACACGTCGCCTCTCTCTGAACCAGTGCAGTGTTATAGTACACCACAGAGCTGGTCTGGTGGGTTATGTGCTTGTGTTTCTGTCCATGTGCAATGTGAAATCATCCCGGCTTGTATAGCCAGTAAGTCAACTTTCTCTGGCAGTTCTCAAATGTTCTGAGGCGATCGGTGCTGTGGGAGATGACTTGTGTGTTTTGTGGGAAGAACTTGGAAACTGCCATGGAACTTTGGTGTGGGCCGGTATCTTGCTTGTATTATGAAATCACTTGCTATATACCTGAATGCAAGTTGGGTGAATGCAGCTAATAGCCGACTAAACTGAGGACCACGTCTCTCTTTTGGTTCATCATTGCTTTGTATGGCAATATCCTTTTTTACTCTTTGTACTTTTTGAACTTATTCTTTTTATTATCTACCTTATCTTTTTGACTTATTCTCATTTTGTATCATCTTCAAATAAACCTTTTCAATTAGACCTAATTGTTTTTGCCTCATTATCTACTGGAATATTGACAATCATCAATACAGTATGTGTGAGAGTTACTTTAATGGCCTCCGTTTCATGCTGAGCACTATCACAAGTCACAAGCTTGCTGTAATACTGTAGCTGTACTGTTGATCCAACCAATCCACGAGGATTAGGTTTGAAAGCACTGCAATACCTTTGCAGGACAGATGCTGGGTGGAAGTTGGACTACAATATGCACAACATGATTTACCATCATCAGCTATTGGAGCGTCAGCAGCAGAAGCTAGGCCTTCAGAGTCCTCGGCAGCGGGAGCAGTAGCTAGCAGACATTAGATACATGTTAGCACTGAGGAGATGTTAGTTGCAAAGAACTATGGGAACTGTAGTTAATATAGCCTCCCATTATTGCCTTAGCATTAGCTACTATTAACTACTGATGACCACTGTAAATAAGGAGACGAGAAGGTATTTGTAAAAGAGGTTAGCGCACTGGTGCCCAAACAGAGGGTCGGGGCCCATTCGTGGGGCACGGACCAAATATGGTTCACGACTCATTTTCTTTTCCCACATTTAGAAATAGATACTGTATGTTTCAAAAAATTTTTTTTAAGGATTTCATACATTTTTAAACAAACAAATCTAAGAAATTCCTTAAAAAATATATACTAATTAAGAATTAGTTTCCAACACGGCATAAAGCGTCATGTTGTGCGCTTGTAGATCGGCTATTTTCACTATCCCGTGCGGCAAACGTCTAATCTCATTGTGGGCCTCGACCTGAAACGTTTGGGAACCGCTTGGTTAGAGGATGTTGTTCAGAGTTTTACCAGGTTGTAAAAAAACAAGGTGAGTTACCATCGACGCTAATGGCCTCAGTTTCATGCTGGGCTGGAGTCTCCTGACTCTGCTCTGCAACAGTTGCAGTGGCTGAGGTTACAGGTTGAACATCACAAGTTAGTATCAACAACTAGAAATAATTTCAATTTTCTACAAGGCCCAATTATTGCTCTACAACCAAGTCAACAATGACGACCTGCTGTGTTTATACTATACCATCATTAGTGGAATTTGTGCAATATTAGCCAATAGAATTTCATAAATTCCATTTTATTAGTAATTAACTTGGAAACAGTGGAACCTCTCTTCAAAGAGAGGTCGTACAGCTTGTAGTCACGATGCAATATCTTTTCTATTATTATTATTTAATACACCAACATTTCGTCAAATTATGTCTTCTTTAGGGTATGAAGTAGACATACTTTGTCGATAAAAACTACGAGCTGTATGACCCCTTTTCTTTGAAGAATAAATGAGTATACTTGACTGGCATATAAGAGCAAAATGCAACATTATGTAAGCACCTTGTGATAAAGGCAGGAAGAGAATGGTCCAGTGATGTACAAAGTGGTAGAAAACATTGTTGAACAATCACCACATTTTTTGTAATCTTGTAATTTATAGTTGGTTAAGAGCTGAAGGTTACCATCAACTGGAACAGCCTCAGGTTCATGGCTGGGAGCTGGAGTCTCCTCTACAACAGCAGCAGGTGCAGTGGCTGAGATTACAGGTTGGTACAAGCTTAGTATAATAGACTATAAATCAAGGATTATAGGACAAAGCTGGACATATTGTTGTTCTGTAAGCTTGAATCAATAATGTGTACTTAGTTAAGGCCTATTCATACTCCAGTTTCAGGTGATACGGTGGCCACTGAAAACTACAACATGACGTCACGCTGAGGTGGTAAGAGACTCACCGCTCATCCAAACTCATCTCTCTTGTTTTTACTAGCCACCGTTTTGGTTGTCACCTTATCACCTAAAACTGGATTATGAATAGGCCTTTACTGTACTGCATTTATAAGCATTTCTTAATTGCAGAAATACACTGTTTAGCACCAACTCTAATTGCATATAGATATATGCTGCTGCGTTATCATACTATACCTCAAGACAAAATAAAGAGGTTACTGTACGTAGTCGGAGTCTCCTCTATAGAAGATACAGTGGCTGAGATTACAAACTACAAGTTAGCATCGATGACTAGAAAGAGCTTTGGTAGTGGAAAGTAGGCCAACTTGTTGTGCAATGAAGAATAGACAACAATGACCTCATTCTTTCAGTAATAGGCAATATAATTTAATCAATTATGTTATTAGCATTAACTTGACAGAACATAATGCAATTATCATTATGCTGGGCAAGAACTGCTACTGAAAGTGTCTAAATACAGGAATTACTGCCGATGGAAGTTACTTTGATGCCGTACTCGTACTCGCGAATTGCGATCGGACGAAAATAGAATAGTTTCTGGAGGAAGTGCATATGCACGGAATTCCTGCCCTATGGACACTTTCTGTCATAGTTCTTTTACCAGACTTTTCTTTTCGTGAGATGAGAAAAGCCTGGGAACAAGGTTGTTATCAATTATCATAGCTGACACCTTGTGATAAAGGCGATTAGAGAATGTTCCAGTGATGTACACATTCATAGCCTATGAAAAATCACAGCATTTAAATATCCTAAGAGCTTATATGAATATGATAGTTGGTTTATATAAAGGGCTGAAGGTTACCATCAACTGGAACGGCCTCAGGTTCATTGCTGGGAGCTGGAGTCTCCTCTATAACAGCAGCGGGTGCAGTGGCTGAGATTACAGGTTGAACACCACATGTCAGAGCCAGAGGTTTAGTATCCTAGACTAGAAATAAAGTTTCTAAGACAAAGTAGGACCAATTATTGTTGTTCTGCAACCTTGAATCGACCATGTTGACCTCCTATACTGCATTGGATTCATAACATATTTCAGAAATATGCTGTTCTCAACTTGTCATTAGTATTAATAACACTACTGGCATATCGATACTTGATATCTTATCATACCGATATCACACTACAAAAGAGGTTAGTGTATGTTCCAAAGATATATAGCCTTACCATATCACCACAATTCAACAATTATAAGCGGTTATTATAATTGGCTTATAAAAAAGGGGTGAAGGTTACCCTCAGCTTTATCAGACTCGGTTTAACTGCTGGGAGCTGCAGTCTCCTCTACAGCAGGCGCTGTGGCTGAGGTTACAGATTGCATGTTAGTGTCAATGACTAGAAACAGCCTTGGCAGTAGAAAGTATAGGCTAAGGCTACATTGGTGTCCAATGAACAATCAACAACAATGGCCTCTTTCAGTAATAGGAAATAGAATTTCATGAATTCTATGTTATTACTAGTATTATGTCAACTGGCATACAGTATACAGTACGGATATAATACACCATTATCATATCATTGCTGTCGAGTAGAAACCTCTTATGACCATATTTTAACTTTGTTTTTTCATAAATTAACGCCCTACTTCGTCCTACTGCAGTGTCCCACAAAAGTAGCAGAAATGGCAGATATACAGTACATTGTAGATATAACTCCCGACAGCAACAATTTAGCACCTTGTGAAAGGCGGTTGGAGAATGCTCCAGTGATGTACACATTTGTAGCCTTACCATGAAAAATAACCACATTTTAAATATCATAAGAGCTTATATGATAGTTGGTTTATATAAAGAGCTGAAGGTTACCATCAACTGGAACGGCCTCAGGCTCATTGCTGGGAGCTGGAGTCTCCTCTATAACAGCAGCAGGTGCACTGGCTGAGATTACAGGTTCAACATCACAAACCACAGGTTAGTAACATAGACTAGACGACAAAGCAGGACCTATTGTTGTTCTGCAACATGAAATGCTGATCCATAGTATTATAGCCATAGTGCTGTGGTTCTCAACCTTTTCGGCCCCTCAAAATAATCATATTTTAAATGGGGGCCCTCCAAAATAATCATATTTCCTCTTTCTTATATATTTTTTGTGGGGATATACAGTATATGTATCCCTATGGGATCCCGACCCACAGGTAGGGAACCACCGGTGTACAGTATAAATACTATGTTGTCATTCATATTATCTGTTATAGTTATGAGCTGGTGTGGTGGTGCTCATGACCCAAACACAGGCAGGACAGAGAAGCAGGTGGTGATAAAAACACAACACTGGGGGGGTAGTGGCTTGCAGGTGACGCAAGTAAACGAGGACAGCAGCTGTCACACATAAACCAATCTGAGAACACATCGTCAAAAACTCCATCTGTCTCGAGAGACTACACATAAACTGACACATGAAACACGGGACACATGATCCAATAAGAACGGACTGGGAAATAAGTCTAATATACACACATGGGGTGTGATTAAAAAGAAGAAACAGCTGAGGAAGAGATGGACACAGAACCAAAAGAACTGGACCAGGTAACATAATACGCATAGAGATGCAAGAAAATAGACAGGAGAGTGAATGATGACAAAGTCTCAACCGTGCCAAAGGGATGTGATGCGATCATACTCGACCTTGTGACAATACAAAGAGGTTAGTGTATGTTCAAGAGATGTTACAAAGTTCCACCCTTACCATGAAAGAAAAACACATTTTAAGTATTATAAGAGGTTATTGTTGGATTATATAAAAAAGGGGGTGACGGTTACCATCAGGTGCAGTGGCTGAGGTTAGAGGCCGAAACATCACAATGAAGTTACAAGTGAGGGTTAATTGTTGTCAAATGAAGAATCAACAGCAATGGCGGCTTCCATACAACATACCAGTTAATAAATAGCTTATATCAAGATTCAATACTGTTTAGGAAACAAATATAATGTTGCATTTATAATTTAACCTTATATTATGTCTGCTGAAGGTAGGGTTAAGAGATATTTTCGGGTTAAAACAAAACATTTCTGCCAACAGGGAGAGTACCCATTTATCAGCTTCATTTTTACAGTGTTCCAGTTACCCAATAATGTATTTGTATTATCATCATCACTTCCAATTTCACTTGTTTAATCTGCTATTTAACAATTATTTTAACCAAATCAAATTACTCTACCTTGTGATAAAAGCGGTTAGAGAATGTTCCAGTGATGTACAAAGTGGTAGGTATAGCCGTAGCATGCAGAACCACAACATTTTTAAAACATATTTTAACAGCTTATATTATAAACTGTAGCTGACTTAATAAAATGGCTCAAGGTTACCATCAACTGGAACGGCCTCGGGTTCAAGGTTGGGAGCTGGAGTCTCCTCTACAACAGCAGGCGCAGTGGCTGAGGTTACAGGTCGAACATCACAAGTCACAGGTTAGTATCATAGAAGCAGAAACGAGGTTTATAGGTCAAAGCAGGACAAATTGTTGTTCTATCTACAACGTATAGAATCAACAATGTTGATCCATAGCATTTACAAGCAATTGCAGTGCATATGTTGACATTAGTATTGACTCTACTGGCATCAGTAGGCACATACTGTACCAGGGCCATTATCCCTAAATTCTTCTTTGCCTTTTTTTTTTTACTATTTTGAAAAACATTTTTGAATAGTTCAAATAGCCGATATACAAGCTCACAACGTGTCAACGTAGATCGGCTAGTTGAACAATTTAAAATGTTTTAAAATGTGTAAAAAAAGAAAAAAGAAGCAGCAAAGAAGTTTAGGGATAGGGGTAAGGCACTGACGAAAATAGGGCCCGTGCAAGCCTACACATTTGTCATTTGTGGACTTAACGGACACATTTAAAAAAGTGTTAAGGCCTTTTCAGGCGGGCAGCGACTGACACGCCTAGGAATTCATTATCAAGGAGAGGTGTGCGTTTATTTTGGACGCGCAGAGAAGTTGAGGGGGCGCGGTCCAGTGATATTGTCTCGCGCGTGCTTGGTTCGGTCGATTGTGGTCAGCTTCTTTTTTTTACCCTGCGCGTCCCGCGGCCCTCATGAACACTGGAGCAGACCCGTCGCTGATCCAGGCGGCAATGCCTGCGTCACTCGTTGCCCGTCTGAAAGGGCCTTTATAGTGTAAGAGGTTATGTTGTAGTTAACTTAAAGGACCACTTCACCACTTTTCAACATCTCTTCATATAATTGGTCCTCACTAATGTTCATGATAAAACTCACAACATATTTTTCCTACTCAGTCTGTGTCTCATAAGAGGGCTTTGGGCAGTTCGGACACCCGTCCACCAGTGACATCATCATTAGGCAGATTTTCTTTTAAACAAGATTTATTTTAAAATATATTTAGATTTAGATTATCGCATTGCAACTTTTCAGGAAAAGAAAGCCTGCCGTTTCTATAAGCTTGGATTCACCATCGATGATGTCACTGGTGGACGGGTTTCTGAACTGCCCACAGCCTTCCTATGAGACACAGACTGAGTAGGAAAAAATGGTGGTATTTTATCATGAACATTAGTTAGGACCAATTATAGGAAGAGAAGTTGAAAAGTGGTGAAGTGGTCCTTTAAGATATGAATGAGAGTTACCATCAGCTTCATCAGCCTCGGTTTCATTGCTGGGAGCTGGAGTTTCCTCTACAGCAGGTGCGGTGGCTGAGGTTATGGGTTGAACATCCAGAGTTAGTATCAGCAGGAAACAGCTTTTTTGTTTGTCAAAAGTGGGCAAATGTGTCACACTTTCACAATAAAGTATCAACAACAATGACCTCTGTCAGCAGTAGCAATAGAATTTCATAAATTCTATATTGTATCAACTCTATACTGGCATACAAGCCATTATATATATGATGCAACATGATCATATATTTCCTTATGATAAAAGATGTCAGATGTGATGTAAAAGTGGAAGCCTTTAGCCTTACCATTAAGTTAAAAAAGAACTATCATGGTAACAGGTAACAGGTTAAAGTTGTCAGGTGGGTATGATGGTTGGTTTCTAACAGAGTTGAGGGTTTGGTTTACCATCAACTGGAACAGCCTCAGGTTCAAGGCTGGGAAGCGGAGTCTCCTCCTCTACAGCAGGTGTAGGGGCTGAGATTACAGGTTGAACATCACAAGTCAGCGCATCTTTCAGGGCAAAGCAGGCTCAATTGTTGTTCTACAATCTAGAATCAATTATGCTGACCAACACTGTCTCGCCCCCAAACTATGGCAAATAAGAGCGGCACATGTTGACCTTCCGGAAGTTCCGGGACATCCGCACTCCAGGAATGCGGAAGTCCAGTTCCAGTTGAAACGATGAGCCGCGGGACGCACCTCTGAGCTGTGCCGAACATTGCGCAGTCCGCTTGAGCTGACTCAGCGCCGTCCGAGTTGTCCCGATAGGGACAGAATCGTAAATCATATATCCCCCCCCCCACCTTTAAGTCACATAAGACGTTTAACTTTGGGCACATTTGGGTTGAGACAGCGTTGTGTTGACCTACAGTACTGTGTTTATTTAGCCAATTGCGTTGCAAATGCAGTAGCATTAATTCTGCTGGCATATGTACATAAAATGCAATGTTAGCATACTGTACCTTGTTGGAAAAAAGAGGTTAGATAAGGTTCCAGACAGTGATGTACCAAGTTGTATAGCCTTTACCATGAAAGATTCAATGAATCGTATAGCCTTATAGTTCCCTCACCTATCAAAGTGGTGAGGGTTGCCAGTGCCACATTGTTTTGATAGCAAACCCACTCGATCCGAAGCACCGAGATTCAAGAGGTTTTATTTGTCACATGCTCAAACAAATACAGTATGTGTAGTTAAATACACACTACATGTATACAAGGTATAATACCACTCCAGTATTCTGAAGCCCACTAGTCCTATAGTCAGAGTGGTGGTGTGGCGGTGTGGCGGGAATGCCACACTGTTCGGTCCCACCAGGTTATAAAGGTTATCATACAATTGTATGAAGTAATAAGTCAAAGTGTGTAAAGTGTAGAGGAAAATCATAAAGGAAAGAAAATGTACCACACTGGACAAGTAGATTCAGATATCAGATCAGTTGGGACAATTACGGATAGATTAAATATCATTTGGATATTATGGGTCTGGCTTGATCAGTTAGGTATCACATATTATACATCCCATGTCTATAATGCATTAGAAACATATACTTATAATGCATTGTAATCTGCTTATAACACTGTACAAGTATGGTTCTAACTATTATTCAGATACTATATATATATAATGCTCATAACATAATCCTTATAAAAGTATACTTTTACGACTTAAGTCATAAATCATACATGTAAGGTATTGCTGGCTCCCCTATAACGCCTTCCAATTGATGTCATCAGCATTCTGAGGACTAGAGCAACTGGGTCAGTGCATTCAGGAGATGACCTACACCCATTAAAATGCAGCATGAGTTACAGTACGGTCGGTGTTGGTTACTTTGTATTCCAACCTAGGCTATACTTGACGTCAACTGTTTGAGGGTTTAATAGAATGTTTAAATCCTCTGACGATAAACAGGCAGGCATATGAGTTAATAAATCATTCACAGTAGGCTAGTAGGTATTTGAAAACACTATGAATGGAAATATCACTTGCCACTGTGAATAAATCCAAGCCCATCACAATGGATGCCTATATTTACTGCACATATTTTTCTTTTATGATGTTTTTGTATTGTATTGTATTTGTCTGTCACTAAATGTTTCAATGAATTAAATACACAGGACCCCAATGGAAACAAGCAATGTTGTGCTTTCTTGGGTTCAATCTTCTACAGGTGCTCTCTCTCTCTCTCTCTCTGATAAAAGTAGGCCTATTCAATAAATCAAAATGTGTTAAGGTTATTATCGATTGATACTTTATTAACTGTTTGCATGAACAAGTACAGTATAGGGTACAATACTGTAAAAATGATTAATCCAAGAAAGCCTATATTGGGGTCCATTCACCATTGGGGTCCTTTCAATTGAGTAGGAGGAGTCCTTCTACTCAATTCATCGAAAAAGTAGTAACAATATGAGTATAGGCTAAACGCACTTTGCTGATGATGAGAGCCCTTTTCCAAGTTTTCCTATAGCCTTGGGTCAAGAAAGACAGCCAGGCATCATCCACGGTCATAGTCATACTCAGAGTCATAATAGTCTCGCGTAGGTATAGACAAGAGTATAAAGACAACTATAATCGAGGAAGCAACAGTCTGTCAACGCGAGACTATACTCATAAAGACCTGTTGTTATATCAAGGCCAAGGGTATACTGTATTCCCATCCCATGCACCACCAGGTCAGGACTCAGGACAGAGCACTATAGTAGTACCTTCAGCGGGGGTTCCTTCCTCCGCTGGGGCTGCAGCAGGCGCTGCCTCCTCCGCCGCGGCGGGCGCAGCAGCAGCCTCGGCCGGCGCAGCCTCCGCAGGTACCTCGGCGGCAGGTGGCGGCGGAGCAGCGGGCTCTGCCTCTGCCGCCTTCTTGGCGGGGGATTTTTTGATGGGTGCGGGTTTGGATGGCATGGTGGTGCAAAAATAAAGTAAATATCCTGTTAGGAATCAGCCAGTCCTCTCTATCACTCCTCTGGATAAAGGAGAAAAGAGGGACTTGAACAGGTAATATAGGCAAAGAGACTCCACCCGCATGACCTTATGGGACGTGTGACGCTATACCCAGTCACAGAAAGATCCACCCTTGACCCTCCCTAGCTGCCTCCCTTCATCATTCAACTCGGATGCGCTCACGATTTGGCATATTGTCACCTGCAAGCAACACGCAGACGCACACAAAAAACAGCAGCAAAACATTGGCTATACTTAACTTAACGCATCATACTATGGAGCCAGAACAGTCTCAAAAGTCTCACAGTAAAAATTACAGATTTGTAACTCACATACAGCGAGGTGCGCTCATTATCACGGCAGCAGAGCCTGGTTGTCCATGGCTGCACGCGCACCTGCAGCCCATCAAGTATAATCTATGCATCGTCCCTCGATGGTGTCACGCACGCAGACCTCTACGCTCACAACACTCACATCCGCGATGCGATGTGATGTGAGCTTGTATATCAGCTGTTCTCTGTGCGCAATACTGTTGCGCTTTGAAGTATAAATGTCTCCTATAGGCATCTCACTGACTCACTTGCAAACACACAAAAGAGATTGAATGGACTGAAACCAGCGCTCCCCAAAACAACAGGTTTGGAGATCTGTTGGGAATTGAATTGATTACATGAAACAGTCACCCGTGCGCCCAGTACAGTCCCAATGTTTGTAAACAAAGAATTGGTCTATAGCCACAGAAAGCAAAGACCGCGATCCAAAAAGAATAATCACTTAAGCTTTGGCGCCCTTCAGTGGCGAAAATAGGTAAAACAACATCAACGAAGCACACTGGGGGGTTTATATTAAGGGAAACTACCATTTCGACTTATAAGGTGGACAGTAACTGAGTAAATGTACTTGAGTAGACTACTGTACTGTACATATTATGAGGATCTGTACTTTCGATTTTGTTGATATTCATTACTCTTACTCAAACTCGAGTACATTTCCATTAGCCTACTGTACATCTGCTGCTGACAAAACTGAACAATTAATTGGCTGAGAGGAGTCATTTTTCAGGATTTGTGAAATTTTCAAAACTGTAGTGAAGAAAATTAATTAATTAAGAAAAATAATGAATGAATGGCAATTCCTTTACAGAACAACTCACTGAAATCAACATCTAATCAGTTAGGGTCCGGGATATTATTATTTATACAAGTTATAATTCACTGTAACACACACACACACACACACACACACACACACACACAAACACGCGCACACACACAAAAGCTCAAGACACATTGACACGTTAAGAATGGCATGACTTTATTGAGTGTCTATAGAGCAATGTTAGACATATGGGATTCGCCGTGGTTTTTATAGACATGCCATGAATCCACTATTAGCCCCCTTCTCTCCATCAAGCCTCTATATTGCTCCTTCACACAGCGGAGGAATACAAAATGACCGCCAGGATCCTCCTGCATTCACTGCATTAACAAGGGCCTTCTCTTGAGTCTTTATACACACACACACACACCTCCATAGTTTAAGTGATTGCTGTCGCAGAGATGCGTTCGTTGACTATTTACAATGTTTACAATAGCCATGTCCTGTACAAAAAACAAAACAAGAAGGATAGCTATACAAAGAATTACATAAGAAAGAAAGAAAAAAAATATCTGCTTAAAAACAAACAAAACATGGACATAAGATAGTTATTCAAATCCCCTTCCCCCCTCCCTATGGATAAGGTAGCTCTGTTCCATAGCTCTAATGCGAATGCAACGCATTAGAGCTATGGACCAGAGCTATGCATAAGGTAAGTACGGTAGGTCCAACGATCCGGATCGAGGCAAGGTTTTCTGGGGGGAGGACACACCAGGGCAGGGATATACATGCATCCACATGATCACTTCTCCGCTGTGTCATTACACCAACTTTCACTCTTAGGCGACTCGACGGACAAATGCATCACGTCGTGCACGTGCTTGATATTCAGGACAATGTGTAAGGTGTTGTTCGGTGTCAACTATAGTAAGAAGCCCATTCATTGTTCTGTTCTTTTACACAGTCTATCCTAGCACAGAGGTGCACACAGATAACACACACACGCACACTCTTTACTATCAGTTCTATCGTTATAACTACCAGCCAAAAGGTCCGAATGTTTCATCCTCTCTGTCTACCCAGCGTGCTGTTTTTCTTTGATCTGATGGGGGTGTTAAAGTGACATCGTTAAAGTGACATCATAATAGGTCAGGGTTCTCCAGGGTACAGTACACATAGATATTTTATCAAATAGATGCCTCATTGGCCTCTGCAGTTCGTTGGAGCCATGTGTCTAGAGCATTAGGCGGAAGTCAAGCGGAAGTCCCGAGTGGACTATTAAGAGGGTGGCGACACGCTTTGATTTTGTTGCAAAGCGGGTGCCTATGGGCTATAGTTCCAAACATTGGAACTATCCCATTGAGATAGAATGAGCACTTCCGCATTCCATTGTTACAATGGGAGTCAACGCTAGTGTCGCCACTCTATTACTATTCCACTCGGGCTGTGTCGCTGCCACTCAAGTGACTACTGGCCAACCACAGCGTGCCTTTTCCCGGGACTCATCAATTCAACCCAAGGGAGTTTTATTGGCATGAGGAAACAAGCGTTTACATTGTCTCTGATTGGCCTACCGAACGTCCCCTTGTGTGACGCACGCGTAAGCTTGGCATGCTTCTGCTATGCTTCGCAAGGATCCTCAGGAAAGCCCCAGAGTCTATGATAGTATGATCTCTCTCCCTCTAAAACCTATAGGCCTTTGTGTGGTAGTTTTGTACAGCAGCTTAGGGGCCAGGCAGACAGCTTAAATCAGGCCAACATTGTGTTTTAGGCACAGATAATAATAATCTGAGGCAACGTGTCTAGTCTTTTACCCCAGCAGCACCCTGTGTGTTTTGGAAGGTACAGACCAGGCATCGGAACACAACATGGCAGTCTAAGGTCAAATGGCACAGAGATAAGAAATTAAGAGCACACCACATTTGTTTACAGTAGTACCCCCACAGCCCCCCTCCCTCCTACCCTCGTCTACGCCAGTGGTTCTCAACTTTTTCAGGCCATGACCCCCTGAAAATATTTGAACTGGGGGACCCCCCACCCTGATAAGCACTTGGAATGTAGGAGTTGAGGCATTCAATTTCGTTTGACTCGGTTCCACAGGTAAACATTGTGATAATAGCAGATCTACAAGCTTGTAGATCGGCTATTGTCATGGTTTGTATGTTTGCCGCTTTCTTTTATGTTTTATGTTAGAGCAGCTTTAATAGTAGAGTTTTGTTGATCTTTTTCTCGTATTCTTTTTGGTTTAGGTCCCACAAGTTGAGAACCACTGATCTACAGACAGCTGTCATTTCTGTCAACTGTCATGAAGAGAGCTGGCGAGGGAAGGAAAAGGCAAGAGGAGACTTATAATGCAGAAGCAACCGTACCATAACCTTACAAATGAAATAACAGTTATCGATGCCGATGATCTTATACATCCGATAATATATATAAATTAGGCTCAGCTCTCTGCAACTGACACTCGCGCCTGTTGCGCTTGTGAGATGTCAGAATATATGGCATATACTGTATGGGACAATGAAATAAAATCAAATTATATAAGTCAATAATGTTGTTTTTAGATATAAATAACCCAAAAAACGTGGAGTAGGACGATTCTTATTGTTGTACAGGTTCTGCAATGGCGGATGGCAGTTTCTTCATTGGTGGTCTGCTCTAGCACTCGTGGGGTGATGAACGGGAGATATTAGTAGGAACAGTGATGACTGAAATCTAGAGCTTCTACAACAGCGCCGCTGTCGATAAATCATTTTGGCTGATGGTCAGACTCAATGGCATGTTAGCTAGTAGATGTAGATGATTATCAGTGAGGACAATTCAGTATAAAATCCTACAAAAAAAACAGATTTCAAAGCTGTATCCTCTCATAACGATCACAAGAGGATGTATTGTGTATATTTCAAAAGTATTCTAAGTACAGAATGTTACACGAGCATAACCAGAAAGTGTAGGCCGTGTTGGCAGACAGGTTAAATAAGCCACTTTTCCCCCTACCTCTGGGGTTTTATAGTAGCCTATGTTGAGATGAGACAATGTCTGCTAACATCAGTCAGTTAGCTCACACCACCTGCTGATGCATATACCGAGGGAATGTCTGGTACCGACGACATTCCAGTAGGCAGCTTGACAGCCTCCTCATTCACATCTGTGGTTATTGATATCAATACACAGCCAAACTAAACCGCCGACCATCGGATCCAATGATAATGTCATTCTATAATAGACTGATCCTAAAACTGTTTCAGTGTTCACCCATGCACGTCACTTTTATGCACTTCTTTTACCCACCAATTCACAGTTCTGACCATCCGATGCATCTGATGAATATCAGTGAATGGTATGATGTCTTAATAAAACAGACAACACAAGAACGCTACCTGCGATTTACTTTGTATATTAAGTGTGTGGCATTCTACCGAGCACCTTCAATAAGTGAGAGGCACACACTTTGAGAGTGCTGCAGAGGCCGATGGTAGTAAACACTGCCACCTAGAGAACTTAGTTGTAAAGACACAGTCAAGCCAATCAGGCCAAAATGTGCTCTTCCAGACACTGACACAGCCAATAAAAAAACCCAATTAGGATAGGTAGAAAATAAAGTGCATTTTTTGGCTAATGCCTAGTGACGGTCCGAATTTTGGGGGAAATCAGATGTTGTCACAATTTACTGTTGGAGCTTTATCTCTTTGCTGAATGAAGCCTGTGCCTCCTCGGCACAAATTCAGTCCGCACTAGTCGTCTTAGTGGCTACAAATGGAAAAAAGATGGCGGTCTTGATCAATAAGGTTATAATGTAAAAATGTTGCATCACACTCTTCTGGTTACCATGCACTTGCAGATTCAGCAACTCCAAAACCCCCTCCTCGACAACAAAACCGAGGAACAGAGAAAAGACAAATCGATACCTTTCCCCGACATGTTCGCCCACACGTTTTTATGGGTTCCCCCCCCAATATTATAATAATAGTCAGGCAGACTTTATCCTTTGTCCATAAAATCACACATTCTGTAGGTCCTTTATGTTCATAAGTTAAGTCTCTAAAACTGCCTACTGAGCACACAGATGACTTTTCAGTCTGTTAAGTTCTCTCGTGTGAACACCATGTTCCACCACCACACGCAGTCAGCCATTTTGTTAGGCTCAACCGTGTTTCCAGTGGCTTGGCTGACGGTCGTCATCCTCCGTAGTACTATTTCAGGCAGCATTGTGTCCATTGTGTAGCAGGTTGCTGTGCTCAGAGCGTCGCCTGCAGACTGGGGTCCAACATTCCCTCCCGCTCCGGAGACTCGATGTAGTTGGCAGACTCCTGGAGCTTCAGTAACATGGCCATCTGCGCAAGCAGGGGGATACAGAGAGGTGGAATATGAAACAAATATGAAACAAAAATCACACCCGTGTGAAGTGAGGGGCGCTCTTGTCATCATACATACATCATCATGCATCATCACATTCCGGCCAAACACAATTGGTGTCCTCACTTTTTCTCCTCAAGTTCTTTTATCCTCAAGTCTTCAAGTCTAATCCTCAAGGCTGATCACCTGTGGCGTCCTCACTTTTCTGTCCTCACTTTTTATCCTCAATACGTACATTGCTCAGCCAATCAAATCATCGCTATGGGGTGCTCAGCCAATCAAATCATGGCTATGGGGTACACACAAACAGACAAAGCTGGGCATAGCCCCTCAAAAACTAGAGCAGTGGTTCTCGACCAGTGGTCCGGCCGGGACCACCAGTGGTCCTTCCTTGAGGGAATTCCAGGTGGTCCCCAGCTAAATGATGGAGATTTGGTAACCAAATCCCCTAGATCTTTAACTCTTGAGAATGTAAAATGAAACCAAAATGTATTAAACATCTGCATTACTTAATTTACAAGACGTCTACACAATTAGAGAATGTAGAAGAATTGTTATTTTGATCGACACTTGCCCGGTATCACTCCTATGGTACCACCTCTCCTATGGTACCACAACATCTTATCCAACGACGTCAAAAAATATATTCTAAGTTTTGGGTCTGAGAGGCTAAATCTCATCAAACGGTGGTCCGTGGCTCAAATGCAGAATACATGATGGGCCTTGATACGAAAAGGGTTGAAAACCACTGGACTGGAGGACATATGTCACCACCCCAGCCTATTCAAACCACTGGACTAGAGGACAGATGTCACCACCCCAGCCTATTCAAACCACTGGACTAGAGGACAGATGTCACCACCCCAGCCTATTCAAACCACTGGACTAGAGGACAGATGTCACCACCCCAGCCTATTCAAACCACTGGACTAGAGGACAGATGTCACCACCCCAGCCTATTCAAACCACTGGACTAGAGGACAGATGTCACCACCCCAGCCTATTCAAACCACTGGACTAGAGGACAGATGTCACCACCCCAGCCTATTCAAACCACTGGACTAGAGGACAGATGTCACCACCCCAGCCTATTCAAACCACTGGACTAGAGGACAGATGTCACCACCCCAGCCTATTCAAACCACTGGACTAGAGGACAGATGTCACCACCCCAGCCTATTCAAACCACTGGACTAGAGGACAGATGTCACCACCCCAGCCTATTCAAACCACTGGACTAGAGGACAGATGTCACCACCCCAGCCTATTCAAACCACTGGACTAGAGGACAGATGTCACCACCCCAGCCTATTCAAACCACTGGACTAGAGGACAGATGTCACCACCCCAGCCTATTCAAACCACTGGACTAGAGGACAGATGTCACCACCCAAGCCTATTCAAACCGCTGGACTAGAGGACAGATGTCACCACCCCAGCCTATTCAAACCACTGGACTAGAGGACAGATGTCACCACCCCAGCCGATTCATTTCAATCAACGTTTCTCACCCAGCGCATGAAGTCCCAGAAGTGCACTCTACTTCCTGGATTGACACCTTCTGTACGCTGTACAGATTTTCAGGCAATAGAATCATGCAGAATAAAGTGTCCTTTATTGCAGGGGTTCTCAACGTTTTTGGCTGGGGACACCCGGAAATGCTTTGGGGGCCCCCAGCCAATCCACCTTTCAGCAGTGCCAAAATGAGAGGAAATGATCACTCCTCCCTTAGACAAGTGACTACGCCCACCTCTTTATAAACCCCTTCTCTTTTTTTCTCCTTTTTGTGATGATTAGATTTTTGTTGTTATTTTTCAGGTCATGATTATGAATTGAATACCCAGGACCTGAATGGAAACAGGGGCTGCAAGGACTTTTTTCAGTGCTATTCTTTTAGACTAAGTGTTTGACTGTACTAGTGTACCATTTTCCACACACTTAAATTCCCACCGACTCACCAGAGGGTCTGACTCCAGCGTGGCGGGTGGAGGGGTGACTTTGGGGGTTTTCCTCTCCTCGCCGGGCGGTCCAGTGCTGGGCGGAGGTAGGTGGAAGAGTCTGGACTGGTCCTGCTGGGCGTTGGGCCAGGGGAGGGTCCCCCTCACCCACTCCACGGGGTCCTCCCATACGGCCTTTTGACCGTGCACCTGGTAGAGAAGAAGGGATGGAATTATAATAGGGAATTCACAGAGCTGTTTGTAAATGTACTACAGTAACTAGGATGGATCCTACTATATTGGAGTGTAACAGTTTGTACTAAGTGAAGTAAGACGTGTGATTCTTCTTGAGTCTATAGCCTTGTTTAGTGCCGATCACAGGTGTATCTCATGATGATGAATCCCAGCTGTGTTTGTACATCACCAGTGTGCTCCCGTGTAGATCACTTGCATTGTCCATTTAACATTCACCATAAAAGGCAACCGGAAAAAACCAACGTGGGAAGGAAAAAAAACTGATCTGCAAGCTTTCAAACGCGCCTTGACAACTTGTACAGCTGTTCTGTCCAGAAGCGAGCTGAACGTTAATAAAGTTGCTCTCATGTGTAATGTGAATAAGAAAGTTCACCCCACCACCACACCATATAGTGGGCTAATAAAATGAGGGAAGGATATATAGCCCAAGCCTACTGAACAATGCTCACCTTTGCTCAGGTAAAATGATGACATGGGATCCAGGGCAAACTACAGCGCCGCTATCCGAGCTAGCTATCCTGCTAGATTGCGTCCGTACCGCATCCTCCTCAGATGGTAAGACTTATTAGGCTATTGCGTGGCGTTCATGTGATCAATATTATACATTAATAACTCATCATTGGAGGTGCGTCTGTCGCCTAAAGCAACATAAGGCACGACAGTCTAAATACACAGACTTGTGGTCACACTTGCAGTAATCACACTGATAATAACCTAATAATTCAGCTCTAAATGCGTCAACAGAAAGAAGAAAAAAAAGGTTTGAATTTGCATATGCATATGCATCCAAACACAGATCGTTTGATGACAAATGTTGGGCACATACAGTAAATATTTTTTATGTGAGTACCGGTACGCCAGAATCCACAGACAAAAATAGATTACATAATCTGTGCGTATACCCAAGTTTAGTGAATGACGCCCATGCTGCGGCACCTCTGGTAAACTCCATTGTCAGTTTTTAACTCAACCACAGAAGTATGGCTCCAAAACGAATGCTGCAATTTTAAAATACCTAAGTTAATACATTTCCAGTGCCTGCGTCATGTTGACGCTTGACGACATGTTTTTTAAGTGGAATGGATATTGTTAAAACAATATACCAGTGAAACATAATACCTTTTGTCTCTCAAAGGTTACACAGTATGACTTTAAGGAAACATAATGGAAGACCTAGTGAAACAACATGGATAAATAAAGGATTGAATCTATCACAAACAAGCACACAGATATCACATTGGGCAGGCTAAGAAAATTGTGCCTGACCCCTCCCATGTACTATACCCTGAGTATAGGTTAATGCCCTCAGGCAGGAGGTACGAGGTACATGCGTGCAAATATAATAGGTACAAGCATTCCTTTGTCCCTCTGTCAATCACACTCCTTAACCGAGTCCTTGCAGAGGGCAGACAGGGTAGGGGTAGAAGGCTTTGAGGTGGTGCTAAGGTGCTGCTCTTTTTTTGCACTAGGTACAGTATGTGGGCTTCTGTGTACGAGTCTTGTATTGTAATGCATTGTATTGTATTTATGTATGCTGTAGTACAGGTCTTTGTGTCCAAGACAAATTTCTCCGCCATGGAGACAAAATAAAGTAACCCTGAACATGTGCGTTTGTGTATGTGCAGTACACACATGCATCCATGGGTGAGTTAGTAAGCACCTTGATTCCATCTTTGGCTCCCTCTTGCAGGTAAGGTATGATGGAGTGGTTCCAGAGGTCGATGAACCACGGCCTGAACTCCGCCACTGTGACTGGGCATGACAGGAAGAAGCAGGGACCTGGGGAAGGTAAAAACATCCTGTCAGCTCAGATGATGGTTCAATAATATCCACTGGTTCACTTCAAAGAATACAGCCATTTCAAAGGTTTCTTCAACAGTCTCATCATCATCTTTCGACCGTGGTCGAGATAATGGATTTCATACCACGCCAGACTTCCCAGTCCTTCATTGCCATCCCCAACAGTCTCCTAGTCACTAGACCAAACTAGGGGTGCAACAGGTAATTGAACTAAGTGGACCCTGAAGTTAACACGCATGACACAAAAAGAGTGTGTACAAGTATACAGACCTCCTAGCAGCTTGTAGACGTTTTAGTCTAGTTTTTATTTGTTGACGAAATTGTCAATATATGTAGTCTCAGTTTTAGTCATCATAGCTTAGTTTTTATTCATTTCAGGAACTAACCTATGAGGAAGTCAGAAGTGCTGTGTTTCTCCAGGAAGGTGTGGAGGTGGTACCAGAGCTGAGGCACCCAGTCCAGCACACCCAGCAGGGCCTGCCGCCCGGCCGGGTCCATCACCTCTGGCTCCTTCTGCTGGGCCTCGGCCGCCTTGCGGTGCAGGTAGCGCACCAGGAAGCCGTTGGCGGGCTCCACGTTGTTGGAGAACGTCACCATCCTGAGGTGTCGCACATACACACATTTATGAATGCTCAACTAACGTGTAAATCAGGCATAGCTCCTTCTCTAATGCCCCCCAAACTTCTAAATGTCTAATCCTAAACCTAATACCCAAACTGAAACATTTTCTAGTTATAAACGCATCTCTAGAAATCTTTTCTTTTAACCATAAAACAACCATTTGAAATGGTGCCCAGACAGATACCACATGTGATTCAAAATGTAGGAGAGGAGGTATGTATAGTTAGGGTTATTTGACTCTAGATTTACAGTACCTGAAGCTAAGGTGCAGTCCGTGGTTGGATGACATCTTCACAGGCTGATTGGTCGTTCCAATGATGTAAGGACTGAAAAGAAAAGAAAAAACAGCAAAGTTAAAGGATGTTTAATTATCATGGATGAAATCTGACCTTGATCCATTGTTACATTTTATAAATCGTAAAAATAAATAATTATCCTATCACACAAAGATTTATTATTATTATTATTTTATCATCTTACACTATTACATTTATTATTATTGCTACTACTTGGTATTTGCCTGTATCTCCTCTCTGTCTCTCCTCTCTCTTTCTCTGCTGGAAGGGTGAACTCACCATTTGTGATACTTGCAGGTGAGCGCTCCATTGACCAGCTCACTGATGGACGCAGCGTCACTGATGTCATCTAGGATAACAACCAATGGCAGCTCTCCTCCACTGATCTCCCGGTCAATCTGATTGGCCATGTTGGACAGAAACAACTGCAGCTCCTGTTGGAGCAGAAGGTCAGAGGAGGTCAATAAACTGTTGTCTTTACACGTGTACTGTTTATATTTGTGCATGGAGGACACAAGACGCGCTCTAATAATGGCATGGATCCCATTCACAGTGTAACTTATAACGTATGACTAAAGATTTGGGCACGGTTTGGGACCCTCATTCACTTCCATTATAAAATTAAAGATAAATATATTAAAAACAAATCTAAAATGAGGTCTGGCAGAATGCATAAATGCTGCAGTCACACTGTCAGATTAAAAAAAAGTAGTTGCAGGGTTGCAGTTTAATTGTCAGCTTTGCATCTTCATGTGCCTGGCTTCCATCGGAAATTAATGGTATATACTGTAGCTTTGCATCTGACAATGTACACTTAACACAGTATGAGAAATCTGGTGCCAATTGGTACAGCAGGTTGTGAGATTAGCCCTAGACTAGCCTGGCCCAGCCAGTGTGATTTCTGGTCTAGAGGGGCGGGTGCCGGTCTTACTTCTTGATACTTTTGCTTAAGTAAAAAAAACGTGAGTACTATTTCCACCCCTTGTTACCTTGTGTGACTGCCGGTGCATGTTGAAGGTGACGGCGGCGCTGTGACCCCCCGGCGGGGAGACGGGGGAGGAGGGGGACTGCGGCTCGGCCTCGCGGCTGCGCTGCAGGAGGTAGTGGGCCAGCCGCCCGGCCAGGTAGGTCTTCCCCGTCCCGCTGGGGCCAGACATCACCACGCGCCGGTGCTTCAGCAGCAGGCTGATGTAGTGCTGCAGCATGGGCTTGGGCACCATGGTCTCGAACACCAGCGAGTCCACACACTTCTCCTTGAGGCCTGGGGGAGGGCGTGGAGAATGCGTTTACTCGTCTCATTATGATAGCAAAACAATAAGTGTATTTGTTGTATACAACAATCGCACAATCACACATATGCTAGGGGGGGGGAATAAATAAATATACATACTGTATATGTTTTTAACGGTCATTTATTCATAAATTCAGATACTGTATATAAACGTTGTATATAATGTTTGTATATTGTTTATAAGCAGTCAGCTCTGCAAAACTGCAAAAGAGAGAGAGAGAGAGAGAGAGAGAGAGAGAGAGAAGAGAGAAGGAAGACTATTTTGATTAATTTAATTGCTATCAGGTGGAAACGAATGCAAAAATATTTTTTCCTGATGAGTCACACAGTCGACGCGGAGGGATTCTAGAGCCATTCAGCACAGTGCTTCTCCTCTGGCTGGACCACACTCACACTGACCTTTCAAGGTGACGAGGATGCGAGCTGGGCCGCTGCCCAGACAGCGGGACGGTGAGGCCTGGGGCTTCTCTCCACCCAGCACCCTGCGCCCACCTCCCTGGGACAGCTGGTAGCTGTGCAGCGAGTCACAGGACAGACCCAGGCTGGCCGTCGGGTCCACTTGGGTCAGGTATTCCTGGGACGGTGGAAAACAACGAGGATCATTGTCACGTTCATTCGTCAAAAAACTCAAAGTGGTCTGATGATAACCCGTTAAGATGTGAAGCCGATTCTACAAATGCCTTCTAAATCCTAATCCTATCCTATTAATCCTATTTCTGAAAAAATACTTTTTAATATCGTCGTTGCGTGGATGTCATCTATGTCCCAAACCGTTCCTTTTTAACATTACTTTAAGAACAAAGGCAAAGGCATATAATATATGCCTTTGCGATTTGCCGATATTATCGGCTATTTTCACTCATTTTGTGCGACACTGTTCACTGTGAAGAAGTAGGGCTTCAATTTACGGACAACAATACAAATGAAAACTTGAAGTTACAAGGTTTCTGTTTGACAGTGACGACTGACAATATATAGTTTACTATGCTTTGCCGAGTAGGAAGGTTTAACAACGTGTAGGCATTCCACGTCTAAAGAGAAATAACTTCTTATTGAATGTCGACTTACTTTGAACGTCTTGGCTATGAGTGAGTCCAGACTGGCCCAGTCCATCCTGCCAGTGACCTGTACCGTACCGAGATAGAACTCCTGCTGCTGCTTAGTATCCTACACACACACACACACACACACACACACACACACACACACACACACACACACACACACACACACACACACACACACACACACACACACACACACACACACAGTGAGTAATTGTTGTCGTCACCATGCAGCTGTGTTGCCGTGGCGATGCCCTCGTCACCATGCAGTGTTCGGCCAATCGACCTTTCAAAGCCTGACCGATGATTTCACAGCGTCATAAAGAACGGGATAGTGTTTGTGTCGTACACTGCAATATTTTCAGTGTTAAATGAACCGGTGTTTTTATTTTTCCCAGTGAGTTCCCAGATCTCTTCAACACAACAGTAAAATCATGTGTTGCAGTCAGTGTCAGTATTCGGACGGGGGGGCTACCAGGTTTAACAATGAAACTAACTGTCAGGGCTTTGCTTGTTCTTTTTTTTTTTTTTATAATAATATTTTTTATCCCACGATTTTGTAACCCATTTTTCACCCCTGTGTCAATCATCTAATGTGATCCTGGGCTCTACACACCCTCCACCAACCTAGTCCCCATATATGGGGGACAAGGGGAGAGCAACGGACTTGAACTCATGCTTCCTTCATGCCTGAGTGTCCAAGTTGCTCCTTTACACCTGACAGGGGGGAGTTTCCCTTTCCCCTCCATCAGGCGCCCCGGCTGGCCAGGGGGAGGCTTTGCTTGTTCCAAATACAGGTGCATATTTCATCCTCCACTCTCTACCCAACTGCCCTCCCTATCGCTTGTTATGTGTAGGGGGCTTTAGGCATTATGGTGCGGTCACATAATGGAGGTCATTAGATGTCATTAGATGCATGGTAAAGACCTTCCAGACAGACGTACCTCAGTCTGATCTCCGATGTGCACCAGCACCTTCACACACGTGTCGTCCCGTTGAGAGGACATGCTCAGTGTGTCCACTGGAAACACGTCTGATGAGAGAGAAGAGGGTGGGATCACTGGATGAGCAAAGAGAAGGAGACGGTTGACATCTTCATAACACGTGAGGATGCATGTGTTTAACAGAGTAGTTCAACCAACAAAATTACTTATTTCCCCTCAATTGTAGATGTAATTGTAACGTAAATGTAACTTTTATTCACAGGTTTCCAGTGTTCAACGACAAAATAATCGGAAAAAAATTGTGTGACAAATTAATCGTCAAGTAAAATGTCATAATCGCGACAGCTCTAGTTGAGGGGTCCTCGCCATGCTGGCTTGTGGTGGACAGTTTTGTCACAGACGTACAAAATGATAATAATAATCACCAGAAACACATACAAGGCTATCCCTGAATGACCATAACAAGTCTGTAACTCTGAGAGTGTACATGTCTACACTCTCAGAGTTAAGGGTGTCCTTGCAAATAAAACATTTGAGACCTATAACTAGTGGCGTAGGTATCATACATATTCTGAAGAAAACCCAGAATGGTCAAAATAAGAACATCATAATGGTGTGTATAACAGCCTCTCATCATGTTGATGATGACCCCTGCCCTCGTTGCTAAAGCGTGCTCTCTTACCTGGATCTTTACAGTCGTTCATGCTGAGGCTGAAGGACTTGAGGGACATGCTGATGGGCGAGGGTCCCAGCAGAGAGGCCAGACCAGAGGGCTGAGAGGTGGACGTCGTGGGACCACCGGAGCCCGCCACAGCAACGCTGGGGTCGCTGCTGCCCGTTTTCAAATGGTCATTCTCGGCTTTCAGGTTCTCCACTGTTGACTGCAGGCCACAAGAGGGCGATATTTCACAGTTACACTCAACTTTCAATAAATGGAATGTACTCTCATTTGCACATACAGTACTGTGTACACTGCTCTCAAGAGTTAAATTATTGTTAAACACATGTATTACTTAATTTAAAAGAAGTCTACACAATTAAGAAGAATTGTTATTTTTTCCTGTTGTCTCTCCAATGGTACCACATCAATACAGAATGAAATTGTGGACAAAATCTTATCCAACGACAACAAAATATTCAACGTTTTGGGTCTGAGAGGCTAAATCTCATAGCATCTTGGTCTGTGGCTCAAGTGCCAAATAAATGATGGATCTAGATATGAAAAAGGTTGAAAACCACTGGGTTAATGTGTCAGAAGAATACAATGCAACACACACACACACACACACACACACACACACACACACACACACACACACACACATGTACACGCACCTGCATGTTGTTCATGGCGTCGCGGAGCTGCTCCAGCTGATGGGCGGAGTTCAGAGCCTCCAGGCGGATGTCCGTCAACTTCCTCTCTTTCTCCCAGAGCTCAGAGCGGAGCTCCGTCACCATGTGCTCCTCATCGTTCTCCTCCTCCACCTCCTCCGTGCTCTCCATGATCCTGCATCAGGACACCACCACCAGACCACAGCTATTAGTCTAGTCCTGGACACCACCACCACCACCAGACCACAGCTATTAGTCTAGTTCTGGACACCACCACCACCACCAGACCACAGCTATTAGTCTAGTCCTGGACACCACCACCACCACCACCAGACCACAGCTATTAGTCTAGTCCTGGACACCACCACCACCACCACCACCACCAGACCACAGCTATTAGTCTAGTCCTGGACACCACCACCACCACCAGACCACAGCTATTAGTCTAGTCCTGGACACCACCACCACCACCAGACCACAGCTATTAGTCTAGTCCTGGACACCACCACCACCACCAGACCACAGCTATTAGTCTAGTCCTGGACACCACCACCACCAGACCACAGCTGTTAGTCCATATTTGAAATACAAGGTTTTTTTTGTTGGGCAGTAGCCTAGGGTAAATTAATTTACCCCACTGCCCAACAGTAGAGTCTACTTCATCCTATAAGAGCGTTGCGCAGAAGTAGCAAAAATAGCCCATTTTAAGCTTTAGTGTGTCTTATTATGTAATGTGTGTTGAGTATTGGCTTATCTTTTTGAGTTTTCTAACTATGTTTTTTGTGACTTCAATTGTTTTTGACATGGACTGCAGGGAAAACTAAGTGGTTGCTATCTATGGCACCAGCTAATGGGGATCTGTAATCAAATCAAATCTTATCATGTGTCTGCTCAACTGACAGAAAACAACAGATAGACTAACACGCTTTGGGTAGACTAGAGAATAGAGATAACAGGTAAGGGTCCATGTTGGCTAATTCAACAGGTTGAATTAGATTAGCATGCATACTTGAAGGCTGAATACGTCCACTATATAATGAGCTAAGAGGCTACCAGGCTTCACCCAGCGAGACCTGAGAGAAACAGAGGAAGGTTTGGGGCACTCACACAGAGGAGGTGGCAGAGGTGGAGTTCTTAAGGGACGGAGGCTGGCTCTCTCCGCCCTCCGGGAAATCGTGTTCGTGGAGGATCTTCGGGGAGTTGGGAGCCGAGGAGTCGGGCGTGGCGATCTCCTCGATGTCCGAGTAGGTTTTAGGGCCGCCCTTCTTGATGCTGAAGGCCTTGTTGAAGGAGCTCCTCAGCTGCACAGGGAAGCACAGGGAGACAGACACAATGGAACCCACATTCACCAAGATGGCTGCATTTGTTATGCTTAATAAAACAAAGACGGAAATAGCAGATCTACAAGCTCTACAATCAGTGTTGCCAGATTTTGCGAGAGAAACAAGCAATTGGTCTATGAAAAGAAGCCCAAAATAAGCAACTAGGGTACATGACATCATCATACCCCGAAGTCATGTGGGAAGTGGGGAACGCCTACTGAGTGGCAAAAACTTTCTGGCACATATCCAAACAGAAAGGTCCTATCTGATGGCATTAAACAATGTTAAACAATGTTAATGTTAAACAATGCCACTTTATACATGCGTTTATACCCTCTACACAGCAGCGGCAATTTACATCGCATCATCTGCTTTTATATATGAAAGGTGAAATGTACAAATATTTTCAGATGGGGGTGTCCGATTATGGACAAATACATATTGATTTAGGCGGTCTTTGACATGAACATGTTTGAGAACCAATGGTTTAGGAAGCAAGCCCGAATAAGCAACTACACTTTGGAAACATACCCAAAAAACCCTGCAACAACCAATATTTACCAGCGACCTTACAGAAAAACATGCCCTAAGTCACATATATAATAAGTGGACAATGGACGTAGAGCTTGTAGATCAGCTATTTTCGGAGTTCGGCACTGGTGCGCAACAAGGTAATAAGAATGAATTGTTAATTACACACAATGATGCTTCTCATGGAATTCCCCGGCAAGCCTGTGCTGTATGTATAGGTCAATGTTGAGTCAATATGTGTGTCAGTGTGTCAGTAAGTAAAGTGATAGTTAGTACTCAGTCAGTCAGTCACTGGGTCACACACTGAGTGTGTACACTTACACAGGGAGAGGGGATGCCCGTCAATACTGACTGCACTACAATGTGTTCATCATGTTGTATACACACACACACACACACAGAAAGATTATCCATACAATCTGGTCATCATTTATACATACATACATCCGTACTGTACATAAATCCATCCATACATAGTACATACATCCATACTGTTCATAAATCCATAAATCCATACATCCGTACATCCATGCATACATTAGCAGAGTGGCTCACAACCTCAGCCTGATGGCCTAAAGTCTAATAATATATCCCCCACGTCATAGGGAATTCCAAATGGCTCGTGGAGATATTAGACTTTTTAGCTGACTATAGGCTTAGCTTGTGAGCCTCTCGGCTACATACATCCATATACAAATAGAAAGTATAACGGCGAGGGGCTATGTCTACACAGAAAGCCTTCTGACCTGGCACTGCCAGTCTACCATACTGGCCATTATTATGGTAGAGACACACTGGTGTGCTTCTCTTCCCAGCCCCGGAGCATCACACTTCAGCGATCACAGTGCTTTGTTTAGTTTTTTTGCCAGAGAACCCTGGACGCTTCAAGCTGGCAATGGTTACACTTTTGTAAAGGAGCTCGCCGGTCATTAATCCTGCTCTGTATGTGACAACAACCCGGTGATTTACAATCCTGACAATCGGTGAATCATTATTACTACAACCACGAGATGTTTCAGCTAAGCTAACCTATAGGATGGAACGTGCAACAGGGCTTCACGCTGTGTGCGAGCGCTACGGACATGATATCATAACGTTTTTGTCTTTTTTTGGGGGGGAGATTCACAGAGATGATTTCCAAAGTGCTCTGAAGGCGTTCTCGGTGGACACGGACCCTAATGTTGGTGGATAGCATTTTGAAGGCACCTGAACATCTGATCTGCTCATCGTCAACTTAATTATTGCAGCAGAATAACTATAGGGGACATGGAGGTTTAGAGATGGTCTACCATGCTGGATGACACATTATAGAGGCTGTATACAATGACTGTTACTCACCTCACACACCTAGACACACACACACACACACACATAGAGAAGACTGTAGTCACACATCACCCATATGTGTCTGTCTCGGAATAGAGCAATGTGACACACACACATTATTATAGAATAATGTTACCGTCATACACACATGATCACACACACACACACACACACACACACACACACACACACACACACACACACACACACACACACACACACACACACACACACACACACACACACACACACACACACACACACACACACACACACACACACACACACACACACACACACACACACACACACACACACACACACACACACACTCCTCCTCCTCACACGTGATCATAGAAGAATGTTTGTCATACACACACAAACACATGCCAGGGGCTGGGTAATAATAAGTAACATAGCAGGTGTTGTTGATGTTGATGTGCGTGTGTGTGTGTGTGTGTGTGTGTGTGTGTGCGCGTGTGTGAGTAAGCACATGCATGTGTGAGTCAGTCTGCAGCAGTGTGACACACAGCCAGCAGCGAGAGAAGTCATGCACGTACATAACAGATGTTAAGTGTGTGTGTGTGTGTGTGTGTGTGTGTGTGTGTTCCTACCCAGCTCTTCTTCTTCTTATTCTTCTTGGCCTCCTGGTCCTTCAGACTGCCCAAGCTGGACAGACTGGTCAGGCTGTTCAGGCTGGAGATGCTCTCACACGAGTTCTGACGACGGATGCACATGTCTGCCAAGCGCACAAACACATTTGAAATATTTATTCATGACGACCATGACAAACAAACAAAGTCAATGATTTTAGTTTTTTCATGTCATATGAAAGCAGGGAATCATAGCTTCAAGTTGACATATTGGTTGTTCAGTTTGACCCACCAGTTTTGAAGATATAGAGGCTTATAGAGTATAATGTTAATTGTTAATGTTATGTTATCCTATAGAGCAGTGGTTCCAAAAGTGGGGTCCGAGGACCTCTAGGGGTCCTTGAGGGAGTTCCAGGGGGTCCCAGATAAATGATAGTTTGGAACCAAATGGACACTTATGGGTCTGTAACTCTGAGAGTGTACAAATGGAAGCAAATGGACCCATTTGTACACTCTCACAGTTAAATTAACATTGGTTTTACAATATAAATTGGGGTCCGGGAGATGGAAATACCATGATAATGGGGGTCCGTAGCCCAATACATGTCAAACTGAGGGTCCTGAGAGCCGTAACAATCTTCTCTTATGGAGGTCGCCGGCATATCTTTTCAAATGGGGGTCCAATGCTATAGAGTATAATGTATTGCTGAGTTGAGAAAACAGGCCTGAAAGGTTCACTTCTGTGGACTCTTAACGTTACACCTACTGTAGCTATATGTCTAAGCATTTATTTCTATTATTATTATTTTTTTAAACTAAAGTTTACATCTGTAGTCTAGCTGTGAGATGGTCTGCTCTAGCTGATATTTTAGAACTCTAGTTAGGAAGGCTTCCTCTAAGGCTAAGCTGCATGTGTATGGATGATGCTTACGAACATAATTTGCTAGTTTGACCTCTTAAAATAGCCAATTCTATAGTGTGTACAATATAGAATGTGTTTAGTGTATAGCCTATTCTATTCTATGTGTCACACTCACAGATGCATTGAGAACAGAATAGGCTATTTACTGTAGGCTATTTTTGAATAGGCTATTTGCGCTGGGCAACGACATGCTGACTTTTTTGTGTCGTGGTGACTGAGAAGAACCTGAATCAGCTTGACAGACAGACAGACAGACATACCTTTCATGTCTGGGACACTGAGTGCTCCATGGATGCAAGCCTGGGCCTCCTCGTTCCTGGTCTTCAGAGATTCGATGGTCTCTCTCAGGTCGCTCAGTTCAGTATCCTGCACAAGACCAGTCATATGTTGAATGACCTTTACTAGTAAAGCCCAAACTGCACCAATGCAATTAGTAACAACAAAACAGTTTTAAGGTCAACTGCACCAATGCAACTAGTATTAATCATAATTAATTGTATTTTTATAGCACTTTTCCAAGTGCTCAAATCACTTTACAATGGTTCATTCATTCATACATTGGGGGTGACATGGCGAACAGTCAACGCCAGCGTCCTCACTTCCCACACTCACACACCAACGGTGGCAAGCTCACACCGACCAACTCACTGGAGGCAATGTAGGGTTCAGTGTCTTGCCCAAGGACACTTCGACATGTGGACAGGAGGAGCCAGGATTCGAACCGCCGACCCAGAGATCATTGGACGTGCTATGGGTATGATGGTTGAAAGGGGTTGCATGTTTGCATGGAGTTGCATGGCGAACCATTGGTGCGGTATGGACTTAACATGTGTGGTATAGATGGCTGTACGTAAGCCATTAAGACCTGATTTAATTTGGCCGTGGAGCCCAATCTGAAAACACTTTCAAGATTTTTCAAAAACTTTTCAACTTTTCTTTGGTGCACTTTGACTTAGTGCATTGCCTTGCATTATAAAATAGGGAAAACTCTAGCCCCAGCCCCTAAACCTAACCTCTAAATGTATAATCCTAACCGCAACCCCAAAATGTCTCTAAAAAATTTACATGTGTTTAACCATAAAACAACCATTTCTCTCGTGAGGATGAGGAGACACTTCTAGTAGTAATACAAGCACACACGTGCACGCACAGTCGCACGCACACATGCACGCACACACAAATAACACCTACGCTTTACACACCTCCCTCCCGGCTATACATTCCAGCGTAAGGGCCCTCTCCACTGAGCAGTAAGCTGAAAGCTACCAGTACAGGGGGCGGTGTTAGCATTGAGGCCCTCTCCACTGAGCAGTAAGCTGAAAGCCACCAGTACAGGGGGCGATGTTAGCATTGAGGGAGGGAGGGGTGGCTTTGATCACAGCCTGACATGACATGAGGAGCTGAATAATATGGGTCAGACAGAGAGAGAGAGGCCCAGGCCCGCGGGCCCTGCAGGGTGGACTGCATTATGGGAGATTGGTGGCCGTGAGGGTGTATGTATAGGATCAACCTGACCCAGTGCACAGTGTTATATTCACAAGAATGAACACGTGCGCGTGCGAGCACATACACACACACACACACCCCCCTACATTCCTCTGCCCTTATGGAGCGGTGTGTGTGCGTACTGTAAGTGTGTGAGTGGATCAGCCCTGGGGTGGTGGTGTTCTGCCTATTATTTGCATGTGTGCACATGAGGACCCTCTCTTCTCTCTCCATCTACCTCTCTCTCTTGGTCAGTGTTGCCATGTCTGCTTATTATAAATGACTTTGGGCTTGATTTTTCTGTAAAGTACTATACATTTTGGAGGTACTTGCGGGTTGCAGGCTTGTTTCTAAAGTGCCGTTGCTTATTTGGGCTTGCTTTCTAATGTTGTTTAAACCAGTGATTCTTAAACAATAATATATATTTGTCCACGGACATTTGTCGCGATTCCAAATAGCTGATCTGGTTCATATGGCCTAGGAGTTGTTACTTTTGGGCTTGTTTGCATAGACCTGGTTGCTTATTTCTCTTGCAACACTGGCATCTGGCACCCTGTGGACTGTGGTTCATGCATTAGTGCCCCTGGTGAAAGGCCCAGTCTAGACGTGCTCGCTCGCTCTCTCAAGAAGGCTTTTATGTTTGTGCCAGCTAGCGCAGTGACCTGCACAGATCCGCCTCTAAGCACTGTGTCTTTTAACCTTGGAGGAGATAGAGGCTGGGCGGCTCCATTGCTACTAAACAGAGAGACTCTGTTGGTTCTCTGCCCTGTTTACATAATGGGTGAGAGGGTTCAATCGCACCAGGTGCTGATCAAGCCATAACGGCCCATAACCCGCCAAGACTCGAGGCAGATTCTACAAATGTCTTCTGAATCTAAACAGTTTTCTGAAAAACCTATGTTGCTATATCAGTGGTGCTTAAACATTGTCATGTCAAAGAACCCCAAACATGATGTGTGTTTGGCAAAAAATGACTGGCTTTCCCGGTTTTAATTGGTTAAGATCGGTTACTTTCCCTCAGGGGTATATTAATTAATACAAATGTGTGTGTGTGTGTGTGTGTGTGTGTGTGTGTGTGTGTGTGTGTGTGTGTGTGTGTGTGTGTGTGTGTGTGCGTGCGTGCTAATTACCTTCTGCTCGTGACTGACTGACAGGCTCTGCAGTCGGGTGGTCATCAGGGACAGGCTCTGCTCAAAGGCCGCCACCAGGTTTGCCTGCTTGAAAAAAGCAAAAAAGCAATCACTTTAACAGCAATTCTAAACTAAACAGAAAAACAAAGACAAAGAAATAGAAATATACTATACCATAATAATAATATTTGTATATGGACCACTGGTTGGATCTTTATCAAACTGAGGTTATGGACACATACAGTAACAGTATATAAAATTGTAACGTTATTGATATTTCTGTGATCTAAATATCTTACAGAAATTAATTTGTTCTCATATGACCATGGGGGGAATAATGAAGCTGGAAAACAAAAACAGCCACTGTGAGGCGACATGGAATACAATGTGAATTATTTTGACTACACATACGTCATGTCACGTCGAATAGGGGAAGGGGGTCAAGGTCACGTGAGACTTTGTCTGACCCCGCAAAAACTGTATCCCAAAGAATGTGATTATTGGCAGAATCACGGAAAGTTTAGAACATTTGGCCGTTTTCATTTTCCACAGCATCGGTGGTTGTTGCAATTACTTGCACTACAAAACTTCACCAGGTGTAGCACTATGGCGGGGGGAAAAACCCCATAAAATGTAACCACGTGTACGACGTTCCCTAATGCCATTCCGATGGTGAAGCTGTGTTGTTCTTTTCACCCCATGAAGCAATGGCGGATTCGGACACGCCAAGCATGCCCGTAGAGTATGTGTGTCTGTATGCGTTCCGTCATCCCTCCTATATGAGGTGCTGAGAAGCTGAATGCAACGACAGACAGCCTCAGAATCACTGACTCCTCCAGCCAAGGGAAATACACCTCCTCCCTGATCTCTCACGCTCTCACTCTGCCTGTCAGACTTGGCCACAGCAGAAGAAAATGAGCGTACAGTTACAGTATAACTCCTCTTCCATGCAGTGGTGGTTCTCAACCAGTGGTCCTTGGGGGGGGTTTCCAGGTGGTCCCCAGCTAAATGAATTAGAGGTACCCAAATGGACCCTTATAGATCTTTAACTCTTGAGAGTGTAAAATTATTGTTAAATTAAGTTACAAGAATTGTACACTAGAGAATGTTGAACGTGATCAAGGTTTGCCTGTTGTCTCTCCTCTGGTACCTCAACCACATGCCTCAATAAATGCATGGCATTGTGGACAAAATTGTATCCAACGATAACAAAGTCTTGAGAGGCAAAATCTCGTCAAATGGTGGTCCGTGACTCAAATGCCGAATAAATAATGGACCTCGTTATGAAAAGGGTTGAAAACCAGAGAGTGAGGTCATTAAAACAGGCCAGTATGAATACAGTGCATAATTATTACATGGCATTGTCCATGTTCCGTCCTCGACCTCCACGTTAATGAGGTCAAACACTGTGAAACTATCTCCTCTGGGTGAGGAGGCAACATGCACGCACGCACATGCACGCGCACACGCACACAATTAATTGAGGGATACCGTGTACAGTATGTGCTCTATTCCTCAGCAACGCCTGTGAACCAAACAAAGAGCTGGAGAGGATCCACCGAAACATCCCTGCAGCGCGAAAGGACACACTGACCTGAGTGTGTGTGTGCATGTGCGTGTGTGCGTGCGTGTGTGCGGACATGCGTGCGTGTCTGCTTTGAAGGATTGGTTCTGAACGGAGGAGGTTATAGCAGACTCAGATAAGAGAATAGCTGAGACGGCATAGCGATGCTCCCAACAGCGGCTAGGAATGATAAATCTCCCTCCCTATACTGGATCTATCTGGGCCCTCTCTGAGGAGACGTGCTTGACATGGTGCATACATCTGGGCCGAGCTGTGGGGAGGCAGTGGGCGTAAAGGTCCACTCTCTCAGTTGCTAGCCGACAATGCTGGACGTAACGGAGAGAACTGAGACGAGTGCTGATGTGAACGTTCCCGGGGCAGAAACCTCCTATCTCCATATCTTAACTATTTGTGTTTTTTTTCCGTAAATGAACGCCCCAATTGGTCATTCTACAGCGTCTGTCGATCTGCTACTTTTGATGCTTTTAAATTTGAATCCTGAAAAGTTACGAAATGATTCACCTTTTCTTTTTTCTTCAATGTTCAGTTTTCAAATAAACATTTGTTTGTGTATTATTTGTTTTTATCCCTATTTTTCCACAATTTAGTCGCTATAGGCTACACCAATGAATTCCTCCCCAACCACTGTGCTGTGCGTTGTCACTGATGTTATTATTTCAATGGTAGTGGATGGAGAGCAAGGATTTATGTCCAACCAAGAAACAGCAACCATTGTTTACAGTACATACGTTGGCAGATAACTGAGTGGTCAGGTTCGCCACCTTCTCCTGGGACGACTCCAGCTCTCTCCTCAGCTTACGGATTTGCTGTGAGGAAGACAGAGATGTTTAGAGTCTCATCTTATCGTCCACTGTTCATCAAATGGGCAAGGGGTACGTAAGACACGGTGCAAAATGGACATTTTACTGTTGTGTTTAATTGTTACTATTACTGAAAAGACACTTATTTGTCCATGTGCTGTTTTATTGTGAACATATTGACATAATAATTGATTATTGACATCATGTTGTTAGCAAAAGTCAGATAAAGGATTGGATTCAGAAATCAGGGAAAGGAGAACTGAAGTAAAAAATGTTACAGTCGGAAATATCTGACAGTATTAGTGCAGGAAATGATAATGGTTGGAGTTCATGCATGGAATGGAGTCGTCCACAGAGAATGAGGAATGAATGGAGGAGAAATAAAGGACGAGACAGGTATAGACGAAAGGGCAGAGAGAGAGAGAGAGAGAGAGAGAGAGAGAGAGAGAGAGAGAGAGAGAGAGAGAGAGAGAGAGAGAGAGATACCGCACTTACCTCTCCCTGAATCTTTTCCTCAGCCTTTTGGAAGCGGAGGCAAATATTAGATATTAGACAAGCAAGAGAAACAAGAGGAGAAATTTCTAATAAGGCACGCAGAGGCACACCAAGGGTTAAAGTATACAGTACATGCCGAGGTACATAGAGGAGACAGAGAGGAAAGCAAGCAGTCCCCAGACCAAATACACACACACACACACACACTCAGAGTATCTACCTGTGTTGGCCGGTTGGTCACACTCACCGAGGAGTAGGTAGAGGAGGCATTGGAGGCCAGAGAGAGAACAGAACCATGAACTGAAGAGAGAGAGAAAATAACAGCTACATAAGTGATCACATATAAAGTCATAACATGGTAACAAACATAATTATGCAAACACATTTAACCCTAGAACACTAACGCTGGGTGAATTTCACCCGAACATATTGCAATTCTGTGATTTTCCATAATGTTGCTGATGTCTGAGGTAGGTGGGTCTCAGGTACCTTCTGGGTGCTCAGTGACATCACAGAAGGTAGGTTCGTTTCCCTGCCCCGTCCCTGTTTTTTCTACAGGCAGGTGATTCTCACCCTTCCATCGTTAGTGATAGAGGGTAAAAAAGAATCCATAACTCCATAATCCCACAATGGGCAGTTGATCACTGGCCCATTCTCACATGTCCCAGCAATGGGTGGACCAAAGGAGAAGTTCCCAGCTCCATTATTGTTTTTCCACATTTTTCACAGATTTTGCCCCTCATGATATGTGTTTTTGTGTGAAATGTCATGTTGTACCTCAAATTACCATGTAATTGTTGTAATTTAATATATTATATTATGATGAGAAATATTTTTTGTGGAATATGTTATATCGGAAAAAATGTACCCAACGTTGGTATTCTAGGGTTAATAAAAATGGATTTCAACATAAATCTAGACCCTCCCCCACATATCCCAGTGGTCTCACCCTCATCGCTGGACTCCCTGTCCCTGAAGGATCCGGAGTGAACCATCCCCATGCTGCGGGGGCGTTCGGCCAGGGACATGGTGCTCCCCAGCGGGGACACCGCGTACAGCTCCACCGAGGCATCCTGGGTAGGGATGCTGTTGGAGCGAGTCATCCTGGGAGGTCCGCTGATGGGACTGGGGGCTACTGGGAGGAGGGGGAGGGTTAAACAAGGATAACGGTTAAGCTGGAGATACAGGGAGACCCCTGTTACTGAACAATAATAGCAATGATTACTATTCGTTTGTGCGTGTGTGCGTGCGCACCTGCATGTGTGCGTGTGTGTGTGTGTGCGTGTGTGCGAGCGATCCTCCTAAACTCACCCATGTTGGTCTTGACGGTGCGGGGCAGGGAGGTGGGCGAGGGCAGCAGAGGTGGAGTGCGTGAGTCCGTCATACTGAGGACTGCGTGAGAGTGTCTCCTCTCCTTGGCTTCCTCCTCGCTCTGTGGCGCTCCGTTGAAACTGTCGAAACAATGCAATTCTCAATTCAAAGGGCTCTATTGGCATGAGAAAACATTGCCAAAGTGGAACAATACTATTGAAAGTCAGAACGTTTCATAAAATCAATTTCTATGTACGAAGGTCACTCAATACAGTGCAGGGTCACAAACAATTTTTAGTAGTCTTTAAGGTGGTTCTGTTCTATTTGACATCCTTCTCCTATCACAGCATCTCACGAATCTTGCTGCTGTGTTTGCACATTGTTGTACTTCACCCATCAGATATGGATGAGCGCGATTGCAACCATTTATTGGGGCGGTGCATGCCCACTTGGCTCTATATGGTTGTCAGATTACCTGCGCCTCCCTACCTCAACATTGGGCTCTCATTTGAAAATGAATAACTGGCCTTGTCAGTCAGTCCCTTCTGGCGTGAAAAAACCCTTTATTCTCTGTCTGTCCACTGTTGCCTTAGAATACATTTCCATTTTTTCTCACCCGAGGGCATTTTACTATACTGTCAGAGTGGGTTAGTTCGGTTTTTACAAAATTCCATGACAAACAATAGGATGGATGGAAGGCTGCATTTTTTGAGGAGAGAATTAGGTGAGAGGGACAGCTAACTATGTTTAAAACAGCCCTTCAGGCAGGATTAGCGACCACCTGTCAATCACAGGGATTTGAGCGGATTTGTGCACCTGTGAGTTGAAAGGGTCACGATGCCATTGTGTTGAAGATGTCTGGAAGTTCAGGAAAAGTGTAGTTTATGTTACGGGTTCATTTGTGTGTGCCCGTGTGTGTGCGTGCGTCATGGTGTGTGCGTGCGTGTGTGTGAGTGCACTGCAGTTACCTCAAGCCTTTCTTTGGCAGTGTGTTCCTGTCTCTCTGGGAGCTGGTAGAGAAAGATAGAACATTGTCATTATTTACCCAGTAGGACTGAAGGGAGGCATGGGGCTCTTTCTTTGGAATGAAGCACCAGACTCTAATTATGACCTCATTCACCGGGACTGTTACAGCACTGATAACAGCCCTGCAGTAATAATGCCCTTCCAACCCCATACTTTGGGTATGTGTGCGACTGTGCGAATGTGCATGCGTGTGTGCGTGCGTGTGTGAGACAGTGAGCAGCCACTTGCATTTCCCTGTTACTTAATCCCTAGCTTTCGCCTCCCCATCATGGTAATTAACTAAGATGAAGTGCCAATCAGACCTATTTCTAACCACTTAAACTCTGTATCGTCCATGTGGAGCAGAAACCTGGTAGCCTATCTGGTAGCCTATAATAAAAATAAAAGGAGCTGGGAGGGTTACTGGTTGCTAATTAGAAGCACGATACCGGCATACAGAAAACCTGCATGTTGCAATATTTCCAAAGGTTCACGGCAGAAGGGAAGGCGTGATAGAACACCGGACAGAATTGCTGCCACTGCCGTCAAAAAGGGCACTCCAACCTTTTCACAGCGAAGAGCATTTTGTCATCAAATGCCATCTAATTTCTATTTGTGCCCACGTGACAAACAGAGGATTGTCTGTGTCCTGCTGTCAACAGAAAAGAGGGAAATGGGAGCTCATACTTCAAGGGATCCTAACAAAGTCCAGTCCCTGGTCCTCAATGGTGCATTTATTTATATAAGTTTTAAAATGCTTTAAAATGTGCATTACATTCACCCATTCACACACAGATGGCACAGAGGGAAACCATGCAAGGCACCAACCTGCTCATCGGCAGCAATTAGGGCTTTGGTTATTTCAGTGCTTATTTGAATTCTATTCAAATGTCCTTTTGAATATTTCTTTGGTCTTAGTGCTCTGTGTCTTAATGCTTAATGTTTTGTTTCTCAAGCTCTGTGAGTGACCTTGCTGTTGAAATTTGCCAAGCAAATAACACTTGAGTGTAATGTGGGTCAGTTCCACAATTGACCAGTAGGTGGAACTGCATAGCCCTTTTAGATTTTAGGATGAAAGAATTGTGTGTATGCAGAGTGTGAGGTTGACATGATGCATTAGTTTACAGTGTAGTGTGAGTTTGACATGACTTTTCAGGTCGAGAGATTAGACGTTTGCCCAGGACCCAAACTAGTGAAAATAGCAGATCTACAAGCGCTCAACGCGTCGCTTGACTCGCTTCACGCCACGTTGTGAGCTTGTAGATTGGTTATTTTCAGTAATTCTTTAAAAAAATATATAATTATTCATGTGATTTCTTAGATGTGTTTGTTTTCGTTTTAAAGTTTTTTTCGTATACAATTATTTTATTTTTTTATTATAAAAAAAAGAAGAAAGAAAATGGTATTTTTACTTGAGTCGTGACCCCATAAAGAGTGGTCTGCACTGTTTGGATCTCTCTGAAGGGGAGACCCACCTGTCTGACAGAGTCAGCGAGGTCCTGCTCCCTGAGCTCCAGCCACCGCCAGGGGGGCCCCTGTCCTCCCGCGCGTCCCTGTCTCGGGGCTCCGTGCCCGGGTAGCCTCGCGTCCGGCTGATCCCGTCCTCCATGCCCTGCTGGCGCTCCGGAGCCAGGCTCATCTGGAGGGGCAGGGACTCCATGCTGCGGTGCAGCCCGGAGAGACGGGGGTAGAGGTGGGGGGAGGTGTTCCCTCCTCCGCTCCCCCCCACCATGCCCAGGGCGGAGACCTGCCGTGGCCCCAGGCCTATAGCAATTCAAATAAAGAAGGAGGCTTTATTAGCATGAGAGAAACATGCGTGTCCATTGGCAAAGCAAAGTGTCAAAATATAATAAAAACTGTTGAAAATGGGGAAAGTATATCCAATTGGAGGGGGTACAGCACTGTGTGAACAGAGCTATGTCACATTGAGTCGTTATGTACATGTTACAACGTATCAACCATTACGGGTCTTCGAAGACCCGGTTGAAACGTTGTGTCTCCTCTCTTCAATAAAGTAACCCGCAGGGAGCTCTACAACAACGTTTTTTTCCGTTGTCGGACATGTTTTCAAACTCACCTATCCCAGAGGATGAGAAGCAGGCGGAGGAGTTGACGTTGAGCATGGGGGCCGGACTGGGGGTCATGAGGCCCCCGGGGGCACTCGGGGAGCTCCCCGAGGAGCTCACCAGGTCTTGGAGCTTCGAGTACGGAGGGATCTTCGGAGGCAGCGGGGGGTCCGGGACGCCCATTCCCACTTCCAGCTTGTCGAGGTGGTGGGCCATGGACGGAGGCTTGCCCAGGCTGCGCACGCTGGATAATCTGGAAAGAGACAGGGGGGCGTCCAGTCAATACTTCTAAAACATGGTTCCATGTGTGGTTTGAATCACGATGAATGAACATGACTTTTTACATGCCTCCATTTAAGTAATTTTTTTATTGAGCTCCTAACATCGTCCCTCACCTCATATCACCTCAATCTGAGCTTCAATTCCGAGAAAAACGTTGCTAAAGATCGCGCATAGTGGAAGCAAGCGTTACCTAGCAACGCTAGCTACTATATACTATATAGGTAAATATCAGCGATAACTTTCTGAATGAATAGTAATCAAAAAATCTCGTCTTCTCGACATTGGCACAGGTGGGTTAAGTACCTAAACACGCTAAATCTCGTGAATGGCATATATTGAGTAAAACAGCGGTTCACGCATACACTCCATACCTGTGTGTGTTGGGTGAGGGCAGATCTGTGCCTTTCCCACTGCTGGGGGGTCTCAGCCCGTGCAGTTTGCTGCCGTTCTCCGAAGGGGTCTGGGCAGGACTGGCCTTAAGGGAATCCCCTCCTCCTCCACAACATGAGTCTGAGTCGGACGCCACCGCCTTGGCCTTGGCTCTCTCCTTCTCCTTCTCCCGGTCCGTCTGGTTGACCGGCCCGGGGCTGGGGATCCCACCACGGGATTTACCCATCCCCGAGTGGCTGGGCTCTTTGAGCCTGGAGGAGCCCTGCTGGGGAGCGGAGACCGGTTTCATCAGCCCGGAGCCGGGGTCCGCGGTGGTGCTGACGGGGCGAGCCGAGCTGGGCCGGGTCAGGGTCAAGGTGCTGGTCTTAGCCGGGCGAGGCAGGGAGCGATACTGGAGGGAGTTCCTGGCGTTGGGAGACATGAAACTGCTGTGGTCGCCGTTCGAAACGTCCAGGCTCGTTTTGCGTCCTCCTCCTCCTCCTCCTCCTCCACTTCCGCCTCCCGCAGGTTTAATGGGGATGCCGGACGATTTGGGCATTTTGCCGACGGTGGCGGAGCCGCCGGGTATGGAGCTGCCGCCGGTGCTCGTGGTGTGATTGGTGCTAACGGGCTTCTTGAAGCCAAAGTTTCCGCCGGTGGAGGGCCGGACCAGGCCCGACGGAGGCTTGCGCGGCTCGCCGCCGCCGCCGTTCCGGTGGTCTTTGCCGGCGTCGGAGCACGACCGCTGCAGACCCGACGTCTTCAGCGCCAGCCGAGACTTATCCACCGGCTTCATGTCGGACTTCACCGTACCTAGAGATGCAGAGAGAGAGAGACACAGACGAAAGGCAGCAGAAGTGAGTCATCTGTGTGTAACCAGAGACATAATCCTGTGAGTCTGCGGTGTTCCAGCGCGGGACGGATCATGACCATATGGGGACTTGGGGAGGCGATGGGGGACTTATCAGCTCTGAACACCTACGAGGTCTGTCTGTAGCACCGATAAGAACCAGGATACAGACAGTGTACAGAGACCTCACCGTCAGACCAACACTGTCTCACGCACACGCACGCACAGACATGCAGACACACACAGTCACAGACACACATACATAATCTCTCTCTCTCTCTGTCTTTCTCACACACACTCACACACACACACACACACACACACACACACACACACACACACACACACACACACACACACACACAAAGTTAGTAAAATTTCAACTCAAGTCTTAATTTATCCATTTGTAACACAGAGATAAATTAACACATTTGCAGCATACAGTCACGATGTTATCATTCACTTACGCCACTTTTCCATCCCTATGAGCTAAACCAGCTTTGCAAGGTTTTTTCCAGTCAACGGTGTGCGTGTGACACAGCTGTGAGCAGTGAGATTAACACACACACATGCACGCACAAACGCACACACACACATGCACGCACACAGCATGGCTGTGGAAAACTAGTGTTCACATTAACTCACACAGTGTGTCTGCGGGCATGGAGAATGCAGGTTACACCCTATGCCAGCCTATACAGACTGTATTCTACACCCTATGCCAGGCTAGATACTGTAGACTGTATTCCACACCCTATGCCAGCCTATATAATATATACTGTATTCTAATCTAAACCTTCATCAGAAGGATCAACCTCTTGAGATTAATACAAATGAACGAGGCATACAATACACAAACAATACAACAACATACATCCGTGCAGACAGACAAGACAAAGAGCTCTCCAAAGCTCGCCTTGTACAGTATACATACATGAGCTATTTTGAATGTCTGAGAACATAGGCCTATATTTGGAAAATGACGAATATACGTTTGAATGTGTTAACGCAAATCTTGTCTAGCGGAGGTCCCCGGCACAAAACATTTCCAGATGCGGTGGTGGGGTCCGCAGCCAAAAAAGACATGGGGGGGTCCTTCCTTGACATAAAAAAGTTTGAGGACCAGTGCATTATTAGACACATGATGTGGATTAGACATATGTGCGC
>NC_139705.1:16795769-16798269 GCF_964188405.1 Protomyctophum parallelum | reverse complement strand
CCACCAGGCAAACCAGGCATACTTAATGAACTGCATGGTGGGAGTGACAATAATACCTGACGATCATGTTTTAGGGTGAAAAAAAAACACGGCACTCAATCTTTAACCACTTTTGACCTGGCCGTGCGCGTGTGTGCGTGTATATCGTGCGTGCGTACTGGCCCCGGTGCTCACCTGCCAGTTTCATCCCACTCTGCGGCGGCGGTGTGTGCGTGATGGGCGAGGTGACGCCCACGGGTGGGTTGCGCCCTCCTTTCCTCAAGGCGTTGGACTGTCCCAGCAGGCTCTGGGGCTTCTTCAGCTCCCTGCCTCCTCCCCCCTCCATTAGCCCCTCCCCCTGCGGCGGCACCCGCTGCTGCTGCTGCTGCTGCGTGGTCTTCTTCCATTTGTGGGCCGCCTCCGTCTTCAGGCTGCCCGTGTCGTAGACCCCGCCTCCGACTCCGTCTCCTCCGCCCAGGCTCTTCCCTCGGCCCGGCTTGGTGTTGTCACTGTCCCAGGACAGACCGCTGTCCACCAGGCACCTCTTCTCTGCATCCGTACGCAGCTGGAGAGAGAGAGAGAGAGAGAGAGAGAGAGAGACAAATGTCAAAATGTATTCAACCACCTTAACTCATTGACGGCGCTGTTCGCTAATCTATGGGTCACCATTGGTTCCTGGAGTTCCCGGCACCCCACGTCACCACGTGACACGTCGATCACATGACCGGGGAAAAAAAAACGACTTTCCCAAGCTTGTATGAGCCGGTGGAAAAACACCACACAATGCATTGGTAACGGACATCATCATCATGACCTCTCAATGGTTGGTGAAAAATGCTATGAATCCTGCAGTCAAAGTGTTAATCAGACCAGTGTGTGTCCAGTGGAAACCTCGTGTGAATCTGATCTCAGGTCAGAATGGGTTAAAGACTAGTAATCAATCCTACGTGTATTCCTGAATTCCTGGTGATCTCTGCACATAGAACTACTGTACATTATACAGCAACTACTCCTTAAAAAGATATACATTCTTGCGTCACTTCTTTGGTGATTTCACGGGAAATCCGAACTCGGAATTGGGGGAAGTCTAGACTGTTGGCTTCTCTGTCCAGGAAAAATCTAAGATGATCTGCATGCCTGTGATCCTTCAGAGCCAATAACTGGGTCAGTGTTGTCTCTGAAAGCTCTCATCTCACGCTCTGTTTGGACACTTCAAAAGGCAAGGAGACCGCACCAGCACGCCACATGCTGTTTAAAAGAGATAGAACACACACACACACACACACACGCACACACGCACACACACACACACGCACACGCACGCACGCACACACACACAAACACGCGTGCGCGCGCATGCGCGCGTCGACACCAACACGCATGTGCGCACATGTACGCTCAAATACAAACACACATATATACAGATGCCACCCATGCAGATATATCTCTTACACGTGCACTCAAACACACACTCACACATACGTGGAGGATATGTGAGACACACACACACACTGAGCAGGGAAAATAAACATTGAACTCTAAAGGTAATCCAATAAGGATAAGGAAGGAAGAATGTTCAACACTAATCTGTAGGAAATGTGAAGAGGTCATGTTTGAGTTAGGGGGGTTTTCAACAGGTGGTCCATGGACCACTGGTGGTCCGTGGAGGTATTGCATGTGGTCCCTGACCATGCATTTAGTAATGTAGCAAAGTGAAGACTTCACTACGGAACAGTGCACTAAACTTTGTGCACTGTTCCGTGGAAGTGTGTCAATGTTATCAGAATTACTGGGAAGTCTGAGGTTAAGCAATTCCACAGAAAAGGCAGTTAGAATGTCAAGAAGGGTAAGTGTACCAGCTTGCCTGTTTGAGCCATCATTATTAGGAAATGTACCCATATAATCATGTCATCATGTGCTATATCTTGCATGAATTATTACGAGTATTACTATTATTAAAATAGTTCAAATAGCCGATCTACAAGATCATAATGTGTGGATGTAGATCGGCTAGTTGAACTATTTTAAAATATTTTTCAAGATAGTAAAATATGGCAAAAAGGTTTAGGGATAAAGGTTATGGCACGCCCAAGATAGGGCCACATGTGTCAGTTCTGTATATCAGTTAAGTCCGTGGACCATCGTTTGAGAAACAGTATACACATGAGATGCATTCCATGTCTATACTTGAGTGTTACGAAAGCACTAATCTTAGCCCATATGCCATTGCAACACAACAGTGGTCCCCAGGTTGATTCTTAGTCAAGGTGGTGGTCCCTGGTTCACAATCAGTTGAAAACCCCTGGGTTTTTCGTGTACGTGTGCGACGATACGTATGTGTGTGTGTGTGTTTGTGTGTGTGTGTGTGCGCAGGCATGCGTGTGCGTGCATGTCTGCGTGTGCATGAGTGTGCGTGTTCATATTGGGGTCAGGAGGGTCTCAGTTCTCCTGCAGGCTGATAAGGTTAGTGTCTGCAGGTCACTGGGGTCAACCTACACTCAAACCCTCTTCCTCTGTCAAT
>NC_139705.1:16775769-16790769 GCF_964188405.1 Protomyctophum parallelum | reverse complement strand
TGGCTTGATGTCTCCCTGCTAGCCTTTTGATCAAATATTCATAGACAAGACTTTGTTTACAGCGCTGACTGCGCTACGTCGTAACATTCTATACATAACTTTCACACATAATATTACATACGTGTATATTAAGACTGCAGGCTGTTAGTCTAGTCACGACGCCGCGCTTATCAACCCGCGCCCACGCACGCACTTATGCAAAAAGTGTGTTAAAATAGTACCGTATCAGACATATGTCAGCATAATATCGTCGCTACCGTAAACCTTGTGTGTCCAAAATAAAAGTTAGTTTTTTGTCTCAAGCTCATTTTATTGGTTCAATATTTCGATACTTTAGCGTGACCCTGTCATACCTTATAAGAATAAAATAGGAAGGAAAAAGGAAAGGAAAAGGAAGTGAAACATATATGAAATATGAAATATGGAGATACAAGGTTTCTGTACGGCCGCAACAATATCAAATCTGATCGTAACAGACATAGGACATACAACAGCGTTGTTAACAGTGTTAATTTAACTCTAAGAGGGTCCATTTTGTACAATCTCAGCATTGAATTGTGCCTGCGTGCGTATATGCACCACAGACAGAACGTCTGTCTTTTGGAATACTTCTGCACTCTCGCTGCTCTCTTGCAAGACGTGTAGAAAATCCTGCCGCGCTAATGCATTATCAGCATGGATCAGGGCTGTTTGTACAGTGGATGTACGCTACAGCCACACGTCAAATCTCTAACGACAATATTATCCATGATTAACTGAGCCAGACATCCAAGCAGCTACTGTCTGGAACATCCAGCGGTATAATAATAATAATAATATGTATCTAATGTCAATTGTCAACTCAACAACAAGATCATTAAACTAATAATAGGAAAAATGTCTGAAATCGCCTGAAATCTAGGTCTTGGTAATATTCATATGGAAGTATCTCTTTAACCTGTTATTCAGAAGTATGTTTCCAGTAAATAAAGGTTTAATAGGCTTGGGGGGAGTTTACAGGGCTCATCTGGAAATTGTATTTGGGCATGTCTGCGTGTGTGTGTGTGTGTGTGTGTGTGTGTGTGTGTGTGTGTGTGTGTGTGTGTGTGTGTGTGTGTGTGTGTGTGTGTGTGTGTGTGTTTAGATATCGTTAGCCTCATAGGATAAATGCCTAAGTCATTTTTTATGATTTTCGGATAATAAGAAAAAACACATTTTCTCGCAAGTATGTAAGAGTTTTTAATGCAGATTTTTACAATGGCTTCCTGAGGGGTTAACAAAATGTTTTTTACAAAAAGATAAACATGAGAGTCATTCCATAACAAAAAAAAGTGACTTAGGCCATTTTCAAGAAAATAATCTGTGACTTAGGCATTTTTTAATACATGTCTACTAAACACCTGAGGGTCTATTAGAGTGATGTTAACTCCATACTAAACACCTGGGGGGTCTATTAGAGTGATGTTAACTCCATACTAAACACCTGGGGGTCTATTAGAGTGATGTTAACTCCATACTAAACACCTGGGGGTCTGTTAGAGTAATGTTAACTCCATACTAAACACCTGGGGGTCTATTAGAGTAATGTTAACTCCATACTAAACACCTGGGGGTCTATTAGAGTAATGTTAACTCCATACTAAACACCTGGGGGTCTATTAGAGTGATGTTAACTCCATACTAAACACCTGGGGGTCTATTAGAGTGATGTTAACTCCATACTAAACACCTGGGGGTCTGTTAGAGTAATGTTAACTCCATACTAAACACCTGGGGGGTCTATTAGAGTAATGTTAACTCCATACTAAACACATGGGGGGTCTATTAGAGTGATGTTAACTCTATACTAAACACCTGGGGGTATATTAGAGTAATGTTAACTCCATACTAAACACCTGGGGGTCTATTAGAGTAATGTTAACTCCATACTAAACACCTGGGGGGCCTATTAGAGTGATGTTAACTCCATACTAAACACCTGGGGGTCTATTAGAGTAATGTTAACTCCATACTAAACACATGGGGGGTCTATTAGAGTGATGTTAACTCTATACTAAACACCTGGGGGTCTATTAGAGTAATGTTAACTCCATACTAAACACCTGGGGGTCTATTAGAGTAATGTTAACTCCATACTAAACACCTGGGGGGCCTATTAGAGTGATGTTAACTCCATACTAAACACCTGGGGGTCTATTAGAGTGATGTTAACTCCATACTAAACACCTGGGGGTCTATTAGAGTAATGTTAACTCCATACTAAACACCTGGGGGTCTATTAGAGTAATGTTAACTCCATACTAAACACCTGGGGGTCTATTAGAGTAATGTTAACTCCATACTAAACACCTGGGGGTCTATTAGAGTAATGTTAACTCCATACTAAACACCTGGGGGTCTATTAGAGTGATGTTAACTCCATACTAAACACCTGGGGGTCTATTAGAGTGATGTTAACTCCATACTAAACACCTGGGGGTCTATTAGAGTAATGTTAACTCCATACTAAACACCTGGGGGTCTATTAGAGTAATGTTAACTCCATACAGAACACCTGGGGGTCTATTAGAGTGATGTTAACTCCATACTAAACACCTGGGGGTCTATTAGAGTAATGTTAACTCCATACTAAACACCTGGGGGTCTGTTAGAGTAATGTTAACTCCATACTAAACACCTGGGGGTCTGTTAGAGTAATGTTAACTCCATACAGAACACCTGGGGGTCTATTAGAGTGATGTTAACTCCATACTAAACACCTGGGGGTCTATTAGAGTAATGCTAACTCCATACTAAACACCTGGGGGTCTATTAGAGTAATGTTAACTCCATACTAAACACCTGGGGGTCTATTAGAGTAATGTTAACTCCATACTAAACACCTGGGGGGCCTATTAGAGTGATGTTAACTCCATACTAAACACCTGGGGGTCTATTAGAGTAATGTTAACTCCATACTAAACACATGGGGGGGTCTATTAGAGTGATGTTAACTCTATACTAAACACCTGGGGGTCTATTAGAGTAATGTTAACTCCATACTAAACACCTGGGGGTCTATTAGAGTAATGTTAACTCCATACTAAACACCTGGGGGGCCTATTAGAGTGATGTTAACTCCATACTAAACACCTGGGGGTCTATTAGAGTGATGTTAACTCCATACTAAACACCTGGGGGTCTATTAGAGTAATGTTAACTCCATACTAAACACCTGGGGGTCTATTAGAGTAATGTTAACTCCATACTGAACACCTGGGGGTCTATTAGAGTAATGTTAACTCCATACTAAACACCTGGGGGTCTATTAGAGTAATGTTAACTCCATACTAAACACCTGGGGGTCTATTAGAGTGATGTTAACTCCATACTAAACACCTGGGGGTCTATTAGAGTGATGTTAACTCCATACTAAACACCTGGGGGTCTATTAGAGTAATGTTAACTCCATACTAAACACCTGGGGGTCTATTAGAGTAATGTTAACTCCATACAGAACACCTGGGGGTCTATTAGAGTGATGTTAACTCCATACTAAACACCTGGGGGTCTATTAGAGTAATGTTAACTCCATACTAAACACCTGGGGGTCTGTTAGAGTAATGTTAACTCCATACTAAACACCTGGGGGTCTGTTAGAGTAATGTTAACTCCATACAGAACACCTGGGGGTCTATTAGAGTGATGTTAACTCCATACTAAACACCTGGGGGTCTATTAGAGTAATGCTAACTCCATACTAAACACCTGGGGGTCTATTAGAGTAATGTTAACTCCATACTAAACACCTGGGGGTCTATTAGAGTAATGTTAACTCCATACTAAACACCTGGGGGTCTATTAGAGTAATGTTAACTCCATACTAAACACCTGGGGGTCTATTAGAGTAATGCTAACTCCATACTAAACACCTGGGGGTCTATTAGAGTAATGTTAACTCCATACTAAACACCTGGGGGTCTATTAGAGTAATGTTAACTCCATACTAAACACCTGGGGGTCTATTAGAGTAATGCTAACTCCATACTAAACACCTGGGGGTCTATTAGAGTGATGTTAACTCCATACTAAACACCTGGGGGTCTATTAGAGTAATGTTAACTCCATACTAAACACCTAGGGGTCTATTAGAGTAATGTTAACTCCATACTAAACACCTAGGGGTCTATTAGAGTAACTGTTGTTTGCTGTGTATGCAATGTAAAAATGCCCAAGTCACACAAAGTGAGTTAGGCGGCAACGTAAAAATGCTCAAATCACACAAGTGACTTAGGCAGATCATCATTTTTGAAGATAGTGAGCTTTGTGATTGGCTGAGGACATAGGCGCTGATCCAGGACGATGCAGCAGCCCCAGGAGAGCACCTGTAGGCAGAAATCTCAATTTCGCCAAATGAGGCTAACGATATGTAAATAGGTCATGGTCAGGGAGTCGGGGTGGGATGGTATGTAGGTATAGGGCAATGAGGGCATGGGCTGATCTATGTGGGGGGATAAGGGTGGAGCGAGGGTCTTCCGGATGGGTGCCTGTGTGGGTCACACACACACACTGTGCCCCGGAGGGGAACTGACAGAGGGGTAAGGGTGGTGGAGAGGGTGGGGGTCCATCCATGCCCCTTCCCCATTCTGCCTCTGGATGTCTAGACCAGTGAGTGTCAACCTTGCATCATTAGGCCACAGATCATCCTCTTCTTTCTCTGGGACGCCGAGCTACACTGTCAAAATCACACCCTTGTGAAGTGAGGGAGTCAGACACATATGACGGATATTCTACATTCATCGTCAATGGGAATTTCATCTTTGTGTAGGATGAAAATAGACGATTTGCTCGTCCACATGACGTAAATTGTCCATTCATTGTCAATTGGAATTTCATGTTTGTGTAAGACGAAAATCTACACTAATAGCTGAATATAGGAGGTGCTAGCGCCCCTCAAAAATGCTATTCTAACTCTAGAAGGTACAGACCTGTAAAGGGACCCCCCTGGCTGGAACCCCCTCAAGGACCCCTGCCTGGGGTTCCCCAGTATGGGGACCACTTGGTCTAGATGGGGGTGGGGGGGTAGATTTTCATGTCTGAATTGGCTGCTGCACGTCCATTCAAAATAAAATGTACAGTATAGGGGGGAAATTGAAGATAAGGAGATACACCCTCTGAGGTCATGGTTTCCTGAAAGCACACTGAGCCTCTGTGTCTTCAGACAGTCACAGCATCCAAACACGCTCTTCAAGGTAACTGATAGTCCTACAGACCATCATGTTGCCAAGGGATCACACAGTCTGTGGTGGAATGGAACTAAGTGCTTTTAATTACGTACATTTTGAATTCCAGACTTTTACCTGTCTTTAAGTTTTTGGTTGAAACTATCTCAGATGTATATAATAAGCATAACTAGGGCATGGTCAACTTCTAACCTGCTAGTAGTGACATCATGTATCATATAATTATCCACTCGACCCAAACCAGCCACCAATGCTCTGATCACACCTATCGTAAAGTTTCAATATGATGTGAACAACACGCCCACAAAGTTTCTCTATGCTATTAACCACACACCTGTAAAGTCTTGTGACTGCATCTTGCAGTGTTTCGACGCCATGATTCTGTCCTCCAGACACATAAACACAGCGTACCTCACAAGGTGAACAAACATGTCACACTAGCGTATATAGGTGGGGGAAAAAAGTGTATTTGTGCGTGTTGCATGCGTACTGCTCTGTACTGTGCTGCTGTGCAGCACACATGTGCATGGCATTCATTCCTGTGTGTGAAGAACGCCTCATGCAGAGATGAACGCTCCGCGTCTGTCTCTCCGGGAAGCAGAGCTGTGGTTTAAAGACACCATCCCTCCGAGGCTTAGAGGATATGGAAGGGAAAGGTACTGCTTAGAGTCTAAGCAATACCTTTCCCTTCCATATCCTGTTATTCACTTCACAGAGAACCATCTGCGGTGCTTTGTTCACGATAACACCAAACCTCCCTCTCTGTTGAACATTACGCAGATGTGATGAAACAAACAAGAGTGGGTGTGGTGTTTACTGTGAGTGAAATGACTGAGATAAAACAGGCACACTCACGGCAGAGAGATGGGACAGGTAGAAGAATACTTTTAGCAGTTAATTTGTTAAAAGAAAACAACCACATGAACCCTAGCATTCCTGGGGTTTAAGTGGTTAAGCATTCGCTAAAAGGCTATGCCGAGGAGAGAAAGAAAGAGAGAGAGAGAGAGAGAGAGAGAGAGAGAGAGAGAGAACGTCTCAGCCATTGTGGCAGTTATCCCCCGGGGCACGCATAAGAAGAAGATCTCTTCGAAAAGTAAAGGAAGGTAGTGAATAAAATATCCCTCTCTCCGGTAATATAAGATGCATATCGGAAAGCTAATTGAAGACAACGCATCCCCAGATCCATCAGGCTGAGGAGGAGGAGATGTTTCATTTCAGGCAGCTTTAGCTCAGAGACCAGAAGACGCCTCAGGCTCTCTCTCTCGCTCTCTCTGCAGAGAAAATAGGAGATGAGAAGCTGTGCGGGGCGCCAGGAGGAACCTAAGAACCGTAGACATTATGAGACAACGCAATTGGCACACGCACACACACACGCACACACACACGCACACACACACACACACCTGTGTGTGTGTGTGTGTGTGTGTGTGTGTGTGTGTGTGTCTCCGAGTCTTAAGTGCCAATGAGGCTGCTGACTCAACTCAAGGAAGGAAATGTGTGTGCTCAGACTTTGTGAGTGTTTTCTCAGAAGTCGCCCACGTCTGAAGAAGATGAGTCGATGTGGATGTGTGGTGAAGGGTCGCTTCAAGGTCATGTGAATCACGGTTTGCAAAATGTTCTCGTATCCATGTTCACATTCATTCCCGACTTGGGTCACAAGAACATCTCTCACCTTTTCCTCCACCTCAGAATGCAACTGTTCTCCTCTCTTTTCATCTTTCCCTCAACAGCAGCTGCTCAACTCTGTTCCATCTCTCTCTCTCTCTCTCTCTGGCTGACAATTACAGGCTAATATTAGCGGCCCACTCGTCTACTACATCCCACTGTCTCAGATTAGCTGCCATCTGACTGCCAGCGCCTTAATTAATCTCACTCAAATCACCTACCTGTCACGTCTTAATTTATCTTAATTGGCACCAGCCTATACCCTCGCCTCATACTGAATGTAACACAGAAAAAACTCATTAGTTACACATGCACGCTCGCACGCACGCACGGGTCGCACGCGCACACAGACGCGAGCACGCACAATTCACGTCAGATATGTCAAATTATCTGACATCATGTATGTGTGAAATTATTAAATGAATATACACATAGGATGAAATAATGAACACATTGTCGCTGTTGGGCAGAAACCTCCTATCGTCATGTATATGAATGTTTTTATGTTTTAATACTAAAGCAAAAGGAACGTTTTTTGGACATACAAGGTTTTCACCCGACAGCAACAAATTGGTATTTGGATGTGGCCATAAACCACAAGGGCTCATCCTGGTGATACATGTTGTGTAATATCCTTTGTCTGTCTGTGGCTGTATAGCCTAGCCCCGTAAAACGAAGCCTGCACACCAAACCCCAACAACTGGAGGCAAAAGGACGGTGACATTGAGAAATGCTTTACTCCCACACATGTAATTCACTGAGCCAAATGGACATCGATGCGTGATTCAATTTGGGCCGCAATAAATGTCAATTTAGCTTGATTAAACTCATCCTTCATCTCAAACTGTCCCAAGCGCCTTGCCAGTGTGTCGTTCACCATACCAAAGCCAGACGGCGCACCGCTAAGCCCAGGACAGGCCGTGTGCCACATATTGGCTTTGTAGTGCTCTCCACCAAGGCCAGTTCTGGCTCATTAACGACAAATGGTTTCCTACTCGAGCTACACTTGAGACATCGTATATAATAGAACCAGTCTGAGAGAGGCAGCACTGATAGACATCACTATAACACTCGAGTAGAGACCCACTTTATATTTTTAGCAGATGCTCTTAATGCAGAGCGGCTTAACAGTAACAAGAACAAAACAAGGTAATACAGTACATCAAATATATTGAAATAGATAGGATCATAAGTAAACTAAGAACCTACACTTCCGTCTAACAGTAGAATATCTGTACATTGAAACTATAAAGTAGAATGCTATAGAATGTCAGATCAATAATCTATATGACATATTGTAGCCATTGCATACGACTGCAAGGTCGTCGAGGCTAGAAGGTTTTCAGGCTACTCACACACCAAGAATATCCGATGTCCAACCTGTCAACGTGTCACATCCATGATGTTGTACGCTTACAGATTTGCTATTTTCGGCGTGCGAGACACCGACACACGACGGTCCATAAATGAGCCACTGGCTTTGGAACAACATCGATTCCATCCAGCCTGCAGACAGACAGAGAGACAGAGAGAGAGAGAATGGCGACCAGCCTAATCCTAACGTGGCAGAGAGACGAATGAAACATTTATTTTCTGTCAGTCTTCTCGCTTGTGAAAGACGTGGTGTGGTAACAGTGGACAAATGGCATTATTCTCTTTTCACAGACACTCCATTTGTCTGTCCTTTCCTCGTAGGCCGCAGAGAGAAGAGACATGCAGAGAGAAGAGACACGCACGCACACACACATGCACACACGCACACACACACACACACACACACACACACACACACGCACACTCATACACAGGGTCTCACAAGGGCAGAATAGCTGAATAGATGCCACTGAGCTAAATGGCCGGCTCTTGTTAATGGCCCTCTATGTTCCTGGATTCAGAGCGTGGATCTAATTGCTCTGATCTCTCCATGAATGGACTCTTCTGCTGCTCGTTATTATCAGAGCGTTGCACGGTCGTCCTCACGCCCTCTCTCGTTCTCTCTCCCCTCTCCTCTTCCCTCTGTCTCTCTTGTTCCTTCTCTTGAGAAGGCCTCCTCTCCTCTCTCCTCCACTCGTTCCATCTCCACTCCTATGTGCTCTTTTCCCATCTCCTCTCAAGGTTCAAGGTTGTACTTTATTGTTACATCTTGTAAACAGGTAGATACGAGTAAAACTAATTTGTGTTTGGCTTCCTTCAGATAATACAGCAGTAGCAGAACGTAAAAAAATATTTAAAGAAAGGAAAAGAGTGCAAAGGAGAGCAGGGAGAGAATAAAATTGATTCAAGAGCATCATCAAATGTCCATGTGTCTATAATCTTTGTATATCGTATATATACCAGCAGCATTTTTTCCACCAGTAGCTGCTACCTAACTTCACAGCTTCAACAACTTCACAGTATATTCTATTTCTATGTACAACCTATAGATTCTTCCCTCTCCTAGTCTCTTTTGTCCTCCCCTATCTTACAATTCATTCTGTCTCTGTCTGTATGCCCTCTCCTCCTCTATTCTCCTGCCTTCCAGCCTTCGGGAGTGAGGGATGGAGAGAGAGAGAGAGAGAGAGAGAGAGAAAGAGAGAGAGATGAGGCTGTACAGATAAAACTAAGTACACCCAGACAGAGAACACAGACATCGAAGACAAAGCAGCCCTGCTTCGCGGGCCGCGGCGGTGGAAGCAGTGCACTCTGGGAGATGTATTCATGGTCTGCTCGGCAGAGGGCACAGACTGACTGATGGGTCGATAAGACCGCTCCCTCTCTGAACTAACATTAGTATTACCTCCACAGAGGCCAAGACAGTAAACTACGACCAAGACGCACATTTAAACTTTAGAGGACACCAGTGATAGAAAATTGCCCGACACGTCGTGAGCTTGTTGTGGATCGCTGTTTCCGGCGAAGAGAGGTGGTGTCGACGGACAAAAGGAAGGGGGGTGTCCGATCGTCATAGTGTAGGTTTAAGTGGTTAAGAGTGCAGGGTCAGGAGAGATTGGCTGACAGGGTGGACAGATTTACAGGCCTTCCCTCGCACATAGGAGCTTCACAAGGAGAAAGGAACCAATCAACTAATCACCCGATCAATAGCCCATGCAGGATGTAGCGGATGTCAATTCACTCATCCTCGACCTGCTACTAAACAACGGATCAATGGGAGGAAACGCCTACATGTCTGGCGGTCAATATCACCACGTGAGCTTGATGTTCACTGTTCAGCAACAGCACCATTCACAATTAGAATATTCTCGTGGATGTGCAGTAATGTTCACCTTCAGCCCAGCGACGAAGTTGGGCCAATCACCAGCTGGCAGGAAATTACCGCTGGGGAGACTTATTTGATGTGCGTCGCCGGCGCAGATAAGAAAGAACGAGTGCAGCAGACATACGGAAAAGGAGATAACCCGTAGAGAGAGAGCGGGATGGAGAGAGAGAGAGAGAGAGTAATGAAAAAAAACAAGCAGCCAGTGACACAGAAAGATGGATGTCAACAAGGAAAAGCTTTCAGGTCAGGCTTTCTATTGAGGTTAACCACTCAACCAATTACACCCCGTTTACTTACTTTACTGGAGTCCCCTGGGCTCTATATTACGCCCCCTCCTGTTTTTGCTCTGCACTACATGCTGAAATCGATCTGCTGTTTTGTTGGATCGTCAGCCCAGAATAGGGACATTTATGCAGTTAAGGCCCGAGGCCGATTCTACAAATGCCTTCTGAATTAGTAGTTCTCACACTTTCTCCAAAAATGGTTAAGAAAATAAATAGCAGATGATAACAGATTCCCTGTTTTAATGGGTTAAGCCATAATACATACATCATACACAATGACTTGCGAAAATAGATCTGAAAGCTTACAAGCACTAAAATAATAATGACAGGGATGTGCCAGGTCCCGAGCGGTTAACAGGACTTTAACATATATGAGCATGATCTGGTGTGTTGACTTAACACCCCAGAGTGTAAAAATGGACTGCTGTGGGATCGTGCGGTTGACCGAGTCTGTCGTCATGCCGTCGACGAGGTTAAAACCCTGTGGCTTTCCAGGATGATATTTGGACAGGGCACTTTTCCCCACTGGGTGGAAAGTGTTTCTGCAGTCTGTCCCAAAGTGGACAGGAACTTTCCATCCCTATTAAAAAATATATCCACACAGCCTTGCATAGCACAGCCCCGGAATGGCTAAATCAGACCGTACAGTACAGTACAGTACAGTACGTACGTTCCAGTGATTGGTGGAGGGGGGAAATGGAAATTAGGGCAGTGCCAGGCTGGCAGTGTGGGCAGCAGGCAGCAAGAAAAACCTGCTTGATTCACTAGAGTCATTATTCACCCTCCAGACTGCTGGATGAATTCACTTAAGTGAGGCAAAGTATGTGTGTACGTGTGCGTAGTTGCGTATGTGAACAAATGGGAACCTGCAGTAGAGGAAATTTCATTTCTTGCTTAAATAAAGTCTCAATATACTGCAATGTAGAAACATAAGTAAAAGTCTGGGACTCAAAATGAAGTAAAAGTACAAAAGTGGCTTCAAAATACTCTTGAAGTACCAAAAGTAAAAGTTCTCATTATGCAGAATGTTATCATTATGTCTAACATTTATAAAATATCTTTTGGAAAATGAGAGACGTACAAGCTCACAAAGCATCGGTGACATCGCTACATCTGCACTACATCTCTGACAAAAGTATAGTACATTGGAAATACCCAAGTTTCCACCACTGGGAACAGACCTTGTGAAGGTCATGGTTCAGGGACAATGAGTGGACACACCCTCCTGCCACACAATTAACCTGCTACCTAAAAATAGACCACAACATCCAACCACCGGGATAGACAGGTTCTACCGGGAATAGCCCCATTGACGTCAAAGCAAGCGTATAACGATGACTCAAAGGTAAAATTATTCACATAGCATAGCTTTAGTATATGATTTAGTATGATGATATAATGTAGAATACACAGTATATATATATATATATATATATATTAAATGTGAGCAAAAGGTATAATAAAAAAAGAGAAGAGGAGACAGCCAGAGGCCACATCTGCAGCTGGTTTTTAAAACGTCTGTCTTGTCCAGGTTTTCAGTCCCTTATTTCCACCACCACCACACCTCCCCTTTAAAAACCGCTGGAGTGAAACCGCACAGAATACTGTGCTTGTATGATTACACAATGATGGTTAAGTCATCAGTAGAAGTCAATAAACCATTCCACTTCAGGGGAAAGGGCTTGCGTTTTAAAAGGGAAGAGACACATTTTTATCACATAATTACACTGATGCACACTGACACACGCGTACGCGTGGTAATCTATCCATTTGTAACTGTTGACAGTGTACACGTGTATCCATTACGCTAAAATAGGGTGAATTTTGCATCCCAAAACGCAGTTTATAGTTAAGAGACGCAATAAAACAACGGCCTTTGCATCCACGGGATGCACTACTGTATTACTGTACTGTTTTTTATTCTAGTTTATTTTGCTAGCTTTAGTTATAATCATTATAGTTAAATGCTGCAATTGTAAAATGGCAAAATGACTCCTAAAGTCAAAGTGGGTCTCATAAAATGTCCCTGGGACTCATCTAAAAGACCACCCCTGCATCCCGGGACTCATTTCCTTGAAAACCTATTTACATCACTGTAAAAGTGCTTTAAGTTGTATTTTTGGGGGGTTAAAATAAGTGTTAAATAGCTCTATATTCCCACAGTAATCATTGCTATAGAGCAGTGGTTGGTGGTTTAAACCAGTGGTCCTTGAGGGGGTTCCAGGTGGTCTCCAGATAAATGATGAAGAGTTGGTAACCAGAGTTGGTTTCATTTTACACTCCCAAGAGTGAAATTATTGTTAGACATCTGCATTACTTAATTTACAAAACATCTACACAATTAGATGTTTGTCTCTCCTATTAGTTACCACATCAATACAGCATGGAATTGTGGACAAAATCGTATTCAACGATAACAAAATAAAAAAGGTTTTGGGTCTGAGAGGCTGAATGTCATCAAATGGTGGTCCGTGGCTCAAATACCGAATAAATAATGGACCTTGGTATGAAACGGGTTGAAGACCACTGCTCTATAGCAGCACTATTAGCTGCGGTCAAGGCCTGGTAGTGTTGGCGGGTCCAGTGACTGTGTCCATCGTTTGGCTGAGTGCATGACGGAGCCTGAAAAAACAGCGCGCCATTGTATGTATATTTAACGTGTAATGGAACGTTATATACAGCACACACACACACAAGGGGAAAAACAACCGGCAGAGTGAGACGCATATATGAGCTCACATCATTCACACGTGTTCCGTGTGCACTCGCTCCCTCATTGAGGAGGGCTTCTATATCTACCTGATAAGATTCAAAGAAAGGGTTTGTGTGTAGCTGTCAGGCACAGATGGCAAACAATATGGAACCCTGGACCACTTCACCGGCTTATCAGAGACACACACACACACACATACACACGCACGCACGCACAAACACACACACACACACACACACAGGCCTGTTGACCATCGTTGAGCACTATAATCAGAGCAGCTTGTCCTTCCTTACAGCAGAAAATCGCTTACCACCCAATTATTAAGCGGAAGGAATAAGGGGCAGGGAATATGGAATGATATTAAGATATTAATTAACTGTACATCCATTTCAAATCATGTGCAAATGAATCGCTATATATTAGCATTCTACATTTGCAGGCATGCTCTCTACACACTGATTTATTTAGCTGTAGCCTGCTGCACACATAACCACACACCATATAGGGCTATGTACTGTACATAACCACACACCATATAGGCCTATGTACTGTACATAACCACACACCATATAGGGCTATGTACTGTACATAACCACACACCATATAGGGCTATGTACTGTACATAACCACACACCATATAGGGCTATGTACTGTACATAACCACACACCATATAGGCCTATGTACTGTACATAACCACACACCATATAGGGCTATGTACTGTACATAACCACACACCATATAGGGCTATGTACTGTACATAACCACACACCATATAGGGCTATGTACTGTACATAACCACACACCATATAGGGCTATGTACTGTACATAACCACACACCATATAGGGCTATGTACTGTAGCCGTACTGTATAATGTGCATTAACAGCCCCAGACCATGACAGTCTCAAACTACCAACACAGCTGACCAGCATAAGACATAATATTGTGCTGGATATCTTGGCTTGTGATGACAAGGCGTACTATATGTATACATTATCTATCTATCTCCAATTGGAAAATGAGACTTGTTTGAACAATAAACACAACGGCACATGTACAGTACAGGCTGCTACATCGGGGCATAGATTAAAGATGTCATTCCAACGGCGTTATTGTAGGTATCAGGTCACCGGCCATCTGCTGCTCTGGGTGTTCTCATCCTGAGAATAATCAGCTGTGCAGTTCTTTCTAATTGCAACTTATACAGACATATACATGCAACCGCTCCAAAACCAAAAAGGCAATTCAGATTTACAATGACTCTACCCAATCCTCTTCGCCCTGAATTTGACCTCTTACCATCCGGCAGGAGGTTTAGAGTGCCATTAGTAACAAAAAAAAAGAAGGGTTAGTTCCGTTTGTGCCAATTACTGTGGCTATTTTAAATAAGAAAATGTTTAAATAGCTCTACCACCTCCAGTAATCCCCTCGGTCCATAATATATATAGTATTTAAATGTATCTATGTAATGATGTTTTTATGTTTTTATTGGCAATTTATAAGGCAAATTTCCATTTTATGTCAAATGTATTGGACAATATAGTGTATATCTTTATCTTAAGCAAGGTTTAGGATTTATTTGATGTTCTCTTAGTCAATACGTATAATGAGGTAAGTGTTAATGTATAGATTTGTGACCACTTGTAACATTTTGTTCACACTCAAGAGAGTTAAGTTAACACTCAGGCATTTTGCAGCACAGGGATTCAATGTGTTGCACTGAGATGTCAATTTTGACACTTGGCTGCGGGGCAGAGTATACTGAACCTTTGAAATGTCACCGTGTCATCTGCAAATCTGAAGACAAGCGACAGTATAACGAACGCCCCAGGGCCGCTTTAGAGATGAAACACTGGAACCCCAGGCACTAGCATGCCTATT
>NC_139705.1:16763269-16773269 GCF_964188405.1 Protomyctophum parallelum | reverse complement strand
TGGTTTGGACGCCGTTGCACATCTGCAGTTTTTGTTTTCGTTATAGCATAACAGGATGACATATGGCAGAGGAAAGACATCTTTAAAATGTCTCCCTGGTGGTCTGCGTAGGACAGCGTGACCGACTAAGACGAAGCGTTTTGCCCTACATTATTGAGAAGAGCGCGAAAACCTCACAGCGAGAGCGTGTCTGTACAATTTACAACCTACCGGTAATCGTGGGTTCGAGTCCCTAGCCCGTAAAAAAATGAACCTAGCATCTGTCTAAATAACCTGCTATTAAAATGTTAACACTGTGGTCAAGAACACAAACAAATCATGGGAACAACATTAACATGTGAACATCTGTGCATCTTAACACGTTATGTCTGCATGGTCGTCATCATAACTGGGACAAGTGCTACGGGGCTGAGGTGGAGTCTGAGAAGAGCATACGGCAGAAAATTGTGTCTGCAGTTCTGACTGCAACGGAGAGTTTGTTCCACGGTTTTGGGAGCCAGGAGGGAGAAGAGGAGTCTGGGATGTACCTGTGGGAGTCTGTGTCTCTGTAGTTAGTGTAGGAAAAGAACAGCAGCGTTCTGAGGTGACCCACTAACCCCCTGACCTTGTCCGGGCACCGAGAGCCATACATCTAACGTCCCACACCGAGAGCCATACATCTAACGTCCCACACCGAGAGCCATACATCTAACGTCCCACACCTCTCCTCTCCTCAGCACGACTCCACAGGATGCAGGAGAGGGAGGCGCTCCAGGGACCTGGTCAAATGGACTCTTAAATAACTCCTCTTAAATAGGTCTGTTCTGGGGCACACACACACACACACACACACACACAGAGTACACCCCCATCCATGACTCCAGCATGGAGAACCAGAGGGGAACTGACAGAGGGGGGAACCCCGGAGAGCGGAGGCCCAGGACAGGGGGCTCCGTCCTGGGGTAGAGTTTCCCCCATCTGGCCCTCCTCCCATGGCTGTCAGCTGACCTAACGGACCATGTGAAGTTGTAACGGCACACAAGGGGATGTTTTGGTTTGAAAAGACGGGGGTACGAGCGAGGGAACGAGAGAGAGAGAGAGAGAGGGAGGTACCATGCACATTTTAAATGAAGCACGCTTCTCCCCGGTCGCTGGTAACTTGAAGCAGCTGTGCGAGAGAGTACTGTGCACTCACATGTACACACACACACACACACACACACACACACACACACACACACACACACACACACACACACACACACACACACACACACACACACACACACACACACACACACACACACACACACACACACACACATCCAACGGTTTCACCACAGCTGTGTCTTCATCAGCAGAGCACTACAGTTTAGGCCTGAAGCAAAGTAATAAAACTTAGTGTGACACCATGCAGTAAGAAGACGGCTAGAACACAGTATACACACTGCTGAAATGCAGTCAACCCTCAGGTGAGAAGAGGCATAGATTATGTCTGTTTAGGACGAGGGGGTTGACTGATAAGGTGCCCTGACTGACATACTGTAGATAAGATGATAAGGTGCATACTGACATACTGTAGATAAGATGATAAGGTGCATACTGACATACTGTAGATAAGATCCAAAACATCTGACTGAAGTTGTTGTTATGACAAGTGATTAACCGGTTCAATCCGGGAAAGTGTGTAGTTTTTCCAGAAATGTAGATCAGTGGTTTAGATTAGAACGGTGGTTCTCGAAAATAGCAGATCTACAAGCTCTACATCTGCTATTTCTGAACATTCTTTTGAAAAACACACATATCATCAAACATATTAGGGCAGAGTGAATTACCCCCCCCCCCCCCCCCCCCACACACACACACACACACACACACACACACACACACACACACACACACACACACACACCCACACACACACACACACACACACACACACACACACACACACAGCAGATGGGGAGGAACCATGGTGACAGTGTGACGTGTGAGAAGGATTGTCCCTGGGACGGGGGGGGAAAGGGGCAGTGGACCAGCGCGGACAGCAGATGCCTGGTCTGGCCCCGTGATGCACAACAACTGCTGCCCTGTTACACCAGCTAGCATCACGCACACACAATAAACACACTGGAAGAAGAGGAGGAATGTCACTTATAATTCCACCGTTGTTTGCACAGCGGAGCTCCCGGTTATTTAGATGACTGGCAATGAAGCTGTGCCACTTCCACCATGGCATCCATGCGTTAATTCAACAGATGAGATGCAGTGCGTATAGACTCTGGAGGAATGAGACCGTTAAAACGTTGCGGTCCTGATGGAGGATAAGATGGCGGTACGGTGTTAACAGCAACGGGCCTGTGGCCTGATCTTGGGCGCGCTGCCTTACCGCATTGTCCCTAAACTTCTTCCCATATTCTACGATCTTGAAAGACATTTTAAAATAGTTCAACTAGCCGATCTACATCGACACGTTGTGAGCTTGTAGATCGGCTATTTGAACTATTTTTAAATGTTTTTCAACATGGTAAAACACATGGTCTTCATTAACTCATATAGGACCCGAGGCCGAGTCTACAAATGCCTTCTCACTCCTTCAAGATTAGTTTTTCCAAAATTGTTCTAAAACAGCAGACGTACAAGCTGCTGTGAGCTTGTGTATGACATGACCAGAGTCCCGGGCATACCGCCATTTCTTAACCGACATATAGGAATCAAATAAATGTGACCGTGCGGTTTTCGTCGGGGCAAAAAGTCGAGACACAAAGAGACCATAGAGCAGAATAGAACACCACCACCGAGCAAGCTACCTGCCAGAGGTTGTCCAAACACCGCCCGAACAAAAAGAATGAAAGGCCCATTGACTGGAGCAGAGATACTCTTTCACTCCCACTGGCTGAGATAAAGCAGACACCTATTCAAATAGACACGCACACACACACACACACGCACGCAGACTTGCACACATACACATGCACACTGCTCTCACGCTGTGGGTGAAGCTCACAGGTGGCAGTGTATATAAGTGCATAAGTGTGAATGTATGACATGCCGAGGGGAGGGAAAAAAAGAAAAAAGGCCTTCTGGGAATTTAACGAGTCGAGCCCCGGAGGCCTTATGAATACCCTTCACCTGCTGTCACTCATAATGCGCGCAGCGGTCACTCACGCCATCTAAAGCCATTTACTGGACATTCCCAAGACCTCGGGGCACGCGAAACATGCGGTCTGCATTCCAAGCGTCAGCATTCCGGGGTTCCACTCCCTGAAACTCCCTAACACATGGACCCAAATACACACACACACACACACACAGCCATGATGTATGTACGTGGCCCACTCCCCCTGCACACACATACACAAAACTGTGATGTATATGTGCCCCCATAGTGCCCCACACATACCCATGTGACAGAACTGTGCAAGCACACGCACGCACACACGCACGCACTCACACACACACACACACACACACACACACACACACACACACACACACACACAAATCCTATCCAAATGTTCTAATGCAGTCAGAATCCACAGGCCCAATCCCCGATCCAACACAAACTGGAGTCTGAGCGCTCTCACTTTCCATCCTGGAGAGAGCGGCGTGTCTGTCAACTCAAGAGAAAACCCTGAAACGTCTCAATACAACTCCGCTAATCAAAGTTCCTACGTTTCCAAGCATACATTTGTCTGTTTCTTTTGAACGTCTCGCTCTTGTGGTAAGGTCGAAGGGACTCAGATTCCATAAAAGGCTCTCACGGAAAATAGCTGATCTTCAAGCTCACAAACGTGTCACATTTTTCTTCTGTGCTTTTTTCCCATTTTTATCTCCGATTTAGTCGTTATACCGATTAACTCCTCACCACACACATTTCTGTATTTAGTTGTCGCTGCTTTTGTATCCTACTGACTCACCTGCCAGTGAGGAGCCCCCACCGGGAGGACGTAGAGCCTTTGTCCTACTCCTCCCGCCCAACACATCCTGCTGACAGGTGTTCGGGGGAGTACATGCAGCCTGTAGGAGTAAATGCAGTGCCGAATATCATATCACCCTCCCTCGAACACGGGCCGATTGTGTTTCATGTAGAGACGCTCGACAAAGCCGGGTGCACCGCGGTGGATTCGAACCCCCCCAGACCCCACGGCGGTGGTGGGCAACTGCTTTTACCGCTGCGCCAACCGAGCGATCGGCTATTTTCCGTGCGACAAAGTCTCCAATAAATGGGGGCCTTTGGGAGGTGCAGTGTGTCTGGCTGAGGGAGTCTCGCTGCCTTTGATGTAACAGAAAACACTCACTAAACCACGGGAAGCACACCTCGTGAAAATATGAGCCCTGTTTGTGAACACAGGCTCCTGTGTGTACTATTAAAAGTGTGTGTGTGTGTGTGTGTGTGTGTGTGTGTGTGTGTGTGTGTGTGTGTGTGTGTGTGTGTGTGTGTGTGTGTGCGCGCTACATGCTACAGGTTACAACTTACAAGCATCTGTTCTATTACTCTCAGGCCTCCCTGGTGACCTTGCACGCAGGGCAAGGTCAACTCACTCTATTTCATCATAGAACGATGCCAGAGTTCATTAAACACACACACGCACACACACACATGCGCACACGCAACCATTCATATGATTCGGCTGGTAATCGGAAGAGTGGGCACCATGGGCTCCTTAAATCCTTAAATTGTCCATTTATTTATTTTCAAAATGTTAAAACTAATTTGGAAAATGGTCATAAGTAGGCCTAGTGTAAAGTATGCACGATTAGAACATGATTGAGCATTCCACAATCAAGGCCCAATATTTTGCTACAAATTTCTACAAAACTGTATATCCATACATTTTGGGCATAATCAAGAAGTTGAACGCTGAATTTAGGTCTGATAATTAGGAACCGTGCTAGCCAGGAAACCAGACGACTCTGCCACACTGAGAAAAAAAAACCCCTGGGCAGATTGGTGAGATGTTCAGTGATATGGGTCTGACCATGCCAGGTTAGTACTGTAACACTATTGCCTCCTCCAGACCAGACCAGACACGTCAAACACAGACAGTTGAGTGACAGCGGTCACTGAGTCAGTGTTGTTACGTTTGTACACATAACACGTTCCAACCACTAACAAAGCTGACCTTTGACCCCAGCAGCTGCACTGACCCTAGCCCTGCAGGTGTTAGTGTCCGAGTGACCTCTGTCTCTCATCCTCTGTCGTCTGTCTGTCATTGATTGGTATTTCTTACCCTTCCCCCTCTTTCTTTTTGCTTTCCCCCTTTCTGAAAATGACAAACCAATAAAAAATTAACACCTGTCGATCTGTGATGTGACAATAAAGATGATTCTGTCTGTCTGTCTGTCTGTCTATGTTCAGTTCAAAGCGGTTTTAGTGGCACAGGGAAACATACGGTACAATTGCCAAAGCAAGTGGGAAATAATCTCCCGATGAAATCTAAGAATAAGAAATGTATCCTTCCTTCCTGCCTGTCTCTCTCTCTCTCTCTCTGCTCCACACATGTGTTAATTAAAACACCATCTCTCTAATGATCCAGCTCCGGACGGGGAAGCCATAAAAGCTCCAATGAAGTCAATCAGACGTCCAGTTCTCACTCTGCCTCCGAGTACTTCACAGCCACAGGTGAATTAAATCCACTCGAAAATCCTGAGAGGTCATATGTATCTCTGAGACTGTACAAAATGGAACCCTTTTAGTTGGAACCCTCGTGCATGATTTACTTACTGGCCCAGTCATGATGTTATGATCGGACTAAGCCCCAGATTATGTGCTGTTCACAACGGGACTGAAGTGAAGACCGTTAACGGTGTGTGGGTGTGATGTACAGTATATATTATTGAATAAAACTGATAAAGTGACACGGTCTTAAGATTCAGTATGGGAGGAAGGAGTCGGGGGTGGATTTAAAAAGTGGGCAGATCATGATGAGTTGGCTGTTTGCATAGTTTGCAGACAGATGACACAGCTCTTATTCACACACCACGCACGCACGCGCACACGCACACACACACACACACACACACACACACACACACACACACACACACACACACACACACACACACACACACACACACACACACACACACACACACACACACACACACACACGCACACACGCACACACACACACACACACACACACACACACACAGAGTCTGACAGGCAAATGGAGAGTCTGGAGACACACTGAGTTGATATTGGACTGCTCGCTCTCTCTCTCTCTCTCTCTCTCTCTCTGACTCTATGAACTAATATAGTGTTGATCAAATCTTTGTGTTGGCCGGGGCTTTTCTAATGATGCATGCTGCTTAGTGTTGGATAACACACTGACACATGCATATACATGCCGTAGTATACACATGCACGCACACACACACTGATAACGCCTCTGGATTCAATCATGTGTTTGGCTGGGTGACTTTCTTGAATACTTTGTGTGCGTGTGTGCGTGTGCGAGAGAGAGAGAGAGAGAGAGAGAGAGAGAGAGAGAGAGAGAGAGAGACAGTGGGAGACAGATGCTGTGTTTTGGGCCGTTTATCAGCCGTTTGACAGCCAGGCTGTGTAAGCATACGGTTCCAATTCCAACACAGAAATACACAGATAAACACTACAGTAACACACCCTAGTTGGCCCTGTGGGAGGCTAACACAGAGATCACTAATCGGTCGGTATGTCTGTCTGTCTGTCTGTCTGTGCGAGTGTGTGTGTGTGTGTGTGTGTGTGTGTGTGTGTGTGTGTGTGTGTGTCTATTGGTCCCGGTCAGACCACTCTGCTCTAATGGGTTTACTTAAAAGGTTGATGGGTACTGGGGGTCAGTCACCCAAAAAAAGAGCAAAAACAAGCACACCCCCACTCTGCACACACACGCACAATCAATAAATACTGTGTGTGTGCGCGTGCCTGTCATGAGAGACCCTGATGACAAGTCAAGTTTTTATTTCATTTAATAAAAGCAGTGTTGTTTTAATAAATCAGTTCAATTGCTTAAGACTAGAGTTATAGAATTATATAGGCCACTGTTTCTCAATGGTGGGTCCGGGGACCACCAGATGGTCCAGATGGGAATCTTAAGAGTGTGCAACTATCAAATGTTACATTAACAGATTAACACTGAATATGTTACTGTGTAGATTGAGTCCCAGAGATACAAAATAAATAAATAATACAAAGATGGGGTTGCATGCATGGCTTAATGCAGTAAGTTACCAAACTCATTTGTGCCAAGGACACCCATCTGAAAATGTTTTGAGCTTGCCAGGGACAGCCAGTCAGTCATTTGTTTAAAAAAGAAATCACACTCGTGTGAAGTGAGGGGCGTTCATATATCACATTCGCGCTCAGCCAATCAAATCATCACGTCCCGTGCCAAATACATTCAGTGCTCAAATGGACATACACAAAGCTGTGCATATAGGAGGGGCTAGCAGCCTAGCACCACTCAAAAATATAATGAATCAACACTTTCAAAATATTTTTCAAAGATATTCAAATATAGCACATCTGCTATTTTTGAATAGCCAGTGGTAAAATGATTGATGATGCTGTATTAACACATTTTGATGGAAACTCCCCTGGTAAGTGGACAGGACACTATTATGAGAACCAATGGCGTAATCATGAAGGTGCTATAGTGGTGTCCAGGTGGGTGCATTAAGCCTTAGCTTAATGCATGATAAAACTGGAAGTCATTGCAATTAGAAAGCTTGAGACGCATGCCCTGTTCTAAGATAGGCTGCTATAGGCTACCTACCCATCATTCATGCAGTGTACAATGTCACCATCATGGTCTGACAGGCAGAGCCCTGCAGAATCATGCAGCAGACTACAGTACAGTAGACTACAGTATACCTGCACATGTGGTTGTGTAATAACTCACATGGGCACAATGACATGAAGGAGGCTTGCTTCTTTTTACCCAATCACGTATGATATAACACCGACCAGGGAGAAGATAAGTGCCTTCCTTCGGCAGAGGAGTGTGTTCAGAATATATAGGTCATACACATGCGCGCGCGTGACGCGCACGGATAATGCATTGCAGTCATGCGGGTCCCCGCATCGGATCAATGTGAACACAGTGAACACACCCAGCCAGCAGTAGCCTACCACCGCACACATGAGCACAGGAGCGCACAGTCGCGTGCGCGCGCGGACACACACGCACACACACACACACACACACACACACACACACACCTGCCGCTGTTGTCATCCTATTCTCCACGGGGACAATAGGCCAGGGACCCGACCATAAAACGCATAAAAAGCCCTCCGTGCCGTGGTGCATTAGTGAAATAACCCGTTAACTAACACGCTGCACGCACGGACATGCGCGCACGCAGACAGACCTCACCAGACAGACAGACAGACAGACAGACAGACAGACAGACAGACAGCTATTCACATTCATTAGCTCCGCTCTCTCTCGCTAATCAGTCCTTATCAACATCAGCCAGAGCTGTTAACAGCGTGGAGGTTTCCTGTGAAATGACTTCCTATTGTAGCGATATAAAAGGCTCCACACTCTTCCCTACACCTCCATTATGCAGCATTGACAGTATAATGTCAACTATTGAAGTCGATGCTGATTCCAAACGTGTTAGAAATGAAAAGCACTGCATGCGGACAGAGAGTGGCAGACAGACAGTATGCGAAAAATAAGCTGATAAAAGGCTAAAAGCCCTCTATGGCGACTAACTGCTCTAAAGAAATAATCAAATGATATTATTTATTTATTTATTTTTTACCAAAATTTATTTATGTTATCAATGAATGAACCGCTCAACGCGGCATGCCTTTTACGCACGTAGCCTGCCCAGGGCACGCATGCACACCGGCCGGTGGTGCGCGTAGGAAATTCATTCATCTACATTTAGGGACATTTATCTCCCTACTGACTGACAGCTCCTAGTACAACATTCCGATAGGACGTCCTAAACAAGCCATGACACCAATCAAACAGAGTCACCAAAAATTAGTCTTGCCATTCATCATCTCCTCTCGTCTCATCCATTTACCTTGACAGAAAGTGCATTGTCCTCCCAGCGCGCTGCTGCTGCGGACCGTGCTGGAAATGCAGCATTCTCCCGTTCATTCTGCTGCCTTTTAACCCGTCCGTTTGCGGTTTCTTCACCACGCCGCTCACTCTGGTGTTAGTTAGTTCCCGTTCGGCATACTACTAGCCTACAATAAAAGCCCCGGCTGGCTAGTGCAGTGTGTGAGAAGAACTGGAAAATCCACGACCGGGTTGTTTCCGCTGTGTTGAATGTGATGCCGGGGGGAAAGGCAAGGGTACCGCCTGTACGAGAAAAGCAAGCAGTGCTGCCCTGCTGCCTGCTGACACACACTCTCCCGCAGTGCCTGGGCTTAGCCTACTACTACTACTAGTACTAGTACACACATTCTCTACTCTCTCACTGTCTCACACACACACGCACACACACACTGTCTGTCACACATTCACGTCGGGAGGGGAGGGAGGGAGGGAGGGAGCCGGGGAGAGATCGAGCGACAGAAAGAGGGAGGGGATGGTAGGAGGCAAAAAAGATAGAAAGGCAACACCCCCAAATTCCTCCTCCTCAGACTCTTCTATCCCCCCCCCCCCCCCCCCCCAACAGCCCCAGTTCACTGATCGCAAACAGCTGTGTGCTGCTCCTCCAAAAAGCAAAGCAGCGCAAAGGGCTCTTTTCAAATTTCACCCACAAGAAGAATAAGCACGCAGTCATCACATTTTCAAAGGCGACATGTCAAAGACATTTTCACGCTCTTAAATCTCTGATCACAGGAGGAGAGGCCCGGCGGAGCCAAAGTCACACCTTTGCGTGTAGAAGCTGATCGAGTCAATGAAGCTAACCAGAGCGGTTGGTCCTCGACCGCCAGGGGCCATTGAGGTGTTCCAAAGGGTCCCCGGGCAAAATGAGGAACCGAATATTTCGGATATTCGAAAATTGCAGATCTACAAGATTCAACATTCTGAAGCATTGTGACCCTGTAGTCGTAGATCTGCTATTTTCT
>NC_139705.1:16738269-16758269 GCF_964188405.1 Protomyctophum parallelum | reverse complement strand
TTACAAACCCCCATCACACCCCACTGTCAAACTTTAAGGAGCTCCACTCCAGTGAGTTTGTGTGTGGTGTGCATGTGTGTGTGTGTGTGTGTGTGTGTGTGTGTGTGTGTGTGTGTGTGTGTGTGGGTGTGTGTGGGTGCGTGCGTGCAGTTCCTGTCCAAAAGCCTCTGAGGCGAAGCTCTCCAAAATCTCGTCCCTAACCGTGCAGGATTAATTTACCCCCTAAAGAGGAGTTAAGTATGTACTTTAAGAGACTGATGTGTGTGTGTGTGTGTGTGTGTGTGTGTGGGGGGGGGGGGGGGTGTGTTCGGTACCCCTACTGTGGGAACCTGATAATTTCCTCAAACTCCCTGTCTGTTTTAATGACAGCTTTAACATGGACACACACACGCGGACATGCACGCACACAGCCACGCACACACACACACACACACACACACACCCACGCACATGCACACACACACACACACACACACACACACGGCCGGACCTCGGTGCAGAGATCAAAGATCTAGCTCGAAACAGACGAAAGCATTGTCTTCGATAGTCATTTGGTTATTTAATTTACTTTGTTTTACACTACTGACAAAGTGCAAATTAAATCCATTCGTTGTTTTGAAGAGAGGAACAAACACAACATCATTCTTCTTTTATTATGATGAATTAATTTAGACTCTGTTGTGTCTGCAGTTGGTGCTTCATCAAGCATCCTGTGTTTCATTCTCTCTGGGCGTGTTGACGTTGTGTTGAGAGAATCATGTTGGTTTAGGGTCTATGTTTGAGCTCGCTGCTCCCATATCGTGTTCACCATCAGTTATTGTTTTTGAGGTCATTTCCCCATGCAGCTTTTTCATCTCATCCAAGGGCAGAGACCATTATGTCATAAGAAAACAGCAATATGAGCAGAATTCAGGATGAACGGGATTCATCTCTTAACGGAAATGAGGAGGAAATATAGGCCAGTGGGCAGAAGGCATGACACCCTTTGACCTCTACAAGTGGAGAGGGACAGTCCAGTCGGTCGCGCACACTCACACACTCACACACTCCGTTTATTTTCCCAGCGCGCTCCTATTGTTGACATGGTAACACGTCCCTCTGAACTACGTGGGGAGTCCCAGTTGTGCACACGCACGCGCACGCACACACACACACACACACACATACACACGTACACGTACACAGGCGCACACATACACACGCGCGCACACATACACACACGCGCACACACCACCCCACACCACCATCGTAAACCCCCACCACTCCTCAATTCAGACTGCTGACCAAGTCCCTGAGTTTGCTCCTATTCTCCTTCGGCCCCATGCAACCATAAGAGGAAGCCAGGGATTAGGTGGGATTATGGCCCAGTGTCTCAATAGAGGTTTACTAGTGCTCTCAGCAGGGGGGCGTCTAAGGGAACAGAAGCCGTGACGATGGGATTGGGCGTTTTTATTCTTTCTTTTTTCGTTGAGGGACAAATCGGAGACGCAGATATTAAATCGGTGTGTTACTTTTAACCAGTTAAACCACCAGCATCCGTATTGTTGTGGGGGAAGGTTTTGCAGGTCATTTTACAAGGTCTACAATGTGTCATAAAACGACTGTTTCTTTGTCCTCAGGAAAGTGACAGAGGCTGAACTGACCACTGCTGACAGCTCATATACATGCAACTTCTCTCATCCTGTTTATTGCTCTGAACGCAAGCAATGTAGGTTGATAACAGTACATTTAAGGTCCTTGCAGACTTTTCAGAATTTTTGTAGGCTAGGGTAAAACGCGTGCTACTGCTACAACAGTAACTTTTTTTTAGCTGATAACTTTCAGCGAAGATACTTCTGCAAAAACATTACAGAGCCCTGAGGGTCTCCGGTGTGAGTGGGTGAAAAAAGCTTGAAAAGAACAGCCAACAAAAAAAACTGCCAAACCGTGAATGACGTCTGATCAAACCGTAGGTTAGTTAAGAGAGAAAGCCGTACGATTTTAGCCAAGAAAAAGACATGCCGGCCCACCATGGACTTCAGATTGACTGGAATCAGAACATTGCGTGAGAGTGTGGGAAAATGTGGGCCATAAGGCAGTAGGTTCCCAAGGCCCGGTCCAGAACATGTGTTTGTTGCTCAATATCAGCCTGTTTCACAATAAGGACATACACTGGCCCACACTCAAACCAAACAGAGCCACACTGGAGACACTAGCCACCAGTCATGCATCGCTGCACAACTTGAGACTGTTTTCCCAACACCACGGCTGTAAAGTGACTAAGTAGTACATTTACTCAAGCACTGTACAATTTGGAGGTACTTTTTACTTTACTGGAGTGTTCCAATCTTCCATACTATTTACTTAAATTACTTCTACTCCACTGCATGTCAGAGAGTGAGACAAATATTGCACTTTAGTCAGAAGTTAGTTACTTAATACTTACTTTGTAGAATTTGATTATTACAAAACATGAACTGCTTCAGCTCTATTTAAGCTTAGACGATCTCACAGCACATCGCATCGCAATGCATTATGAGCTTGTAGATCTAATTTGTAGATTATTTAAAAAAATATATATACATTTTAGACGTGCTAACTTGTGAAACGGGACATTCTGCATAATAAGTACTTTTACCAATACCTTTGTACTTTTACACACATGTTTCTACATTGCAGTATTGATAATAATAATGAGTACTTTTTCCACCACTGCTGCTTTCCCAACACATAGGGCCAGTTTTTATGGGTCTCGACTCGAGTAAATATCCATAAACAGAAAAGGCTTGCACGCTGACGAACAGACGTTGAGGCTCTTTGGATTAGATAGAATAGATAGAATAGATAGCTAGATAGATAGATAGATGATACACCATAAAAATACATAAACTGTTACTTATGGAATGGATACATCGTTCTAACTGCCATGCCTTCTATATGAATTGTCCTAAAACAAAAGCTTCCTTGGCGAACAACCAACTTAACATACAACATTCAGACATCCAAAACACATCTGGGTTCCTATCAAATTACAAATAAGTGCAAAAAGGGACTTGGTGGGAGTGGTGGGACCGTCATGAGACAGATAAGAGGGGCATTAAGGCGAGAAGAGTGAATGTTTACTTTGACAACAGTAAAAGTGGCCGAGGTTGAACTGGCCATCCATTACTGATGTCTCCTCCCTACCCTGAGACTCTCTCATCCTGTTTATTGCTCTAAAAGCAATCAACGTAGGTTAATAACAGTACATTAAGCAGGTTAATAAGACTGTCATGTGGTTCAACAGTTAGATTGCCTCTACAAACAGAGCAGAGTACAGAGATGACGACAATAATTGTTAGTACTCACATGCAGTGGTTGTCAGGTGTTTTTTTCTTTCTTCCCCATGCCATGCAGTGTTATTGTGTTAAATCTGTTTGTGTGTGTGTGTGTGTGTGTGTGTGTGTGTAAGAGGGAGGGAGAGCGACCAGATTAATGTGGTTATTGTTGGTCACTGGGGTCCCATGCTGTTACACAGCAGGGGTTCTGTTAGGTCATTAGGAATGATAGACACGTCATTAAAACAAGACAGAACATGTTTTAATTCAATTTCCTGACCGAGAATTAGAAACATCGATACGTGAAAATAACATGGAACTGTCCTTCTTTATAAACCGATGATGAAGATGAACGCCATTGGGATTATGTAGCAATTAATCTAAGGCACGTGTTTTTTTTTGCTTTTTTGTTTAAATTAATGTTATGTTATCATTCAAAGCTTATTGTTTTGGACCCGGAAGGCTGGCGTGGCCGTCTGGGCACCTAGGCCGCTAATGCCGCCTGACAGCGGGTTGCAGGTTCGACTCCCGATCCCGACAACCTTTGCTGCGTGTCATTCCCCATCTCTCTCCCCATTTCCTGTCAGACTACTGTATCTATCAATAAAGAAAGGCAGAAAAGGCGCCCCCCAAAAATATCTTAACATCTTAGTGTTTTGGAAATTACGTGCTCTGTAGCGTCAGAACAAAGGAGGTGTATGCAACACCACTCTGCTCTATCAGGTTCCATCTAAGGACAGCACAAGTAATTGATTACACGCTGCCATGAGCAGGCAGATGAAGTGGAGCACAGAGGAGAGAGAAAGGCAGCAGGTACAACAGATGACAACAACACTCCCACCGAGCAGACGGCTACAGCTTCCTCTCATCAACTTTTAATGCCCGCCTGTCTGTGTCCTCGCCGAGCGACACACACAGCAGGAGAGAGGTAGTAGATTGCACGCCCTGCACCACAGCTGAGTACTATATCATTGATGTCAGTCAAAAACCTATTATCTCCATATTCTGAGGCGCTGTGGGGGGCGACAGTGGCTCAGGGGGTAGAGTGGCCGATAGAGCAGCCGGATGGGAACCGTGAGGTTCCCAGGTCGATCCCGGGCTCCCCCAGAGTTAGTGTCGAAGTGTCCTTGAGCAAGACGCTGAACCCCTAATTGCTCCTGATGTGTGCAGGTTGGTGCCTTGCATGGTTTCCACTGCCATCGGTGTATGAATGGGTGAATGTAATGCAGAATCTATGTAAAGCACCTTGGATAAAGGCACTTTATAAATTTACATAAATGTTGCGCCATTTACAATTTGTGTTTTTTATGAGCTTGTACCTCTGCTATATTTGAACAGTGATTTAGAAGGCATTTGTAAAATCGGTAGAGATGAACTAATGTATGGGCCACACATTGGTATTGGCCGATATGACGGCCAATACCGACAAATATATCGGCAAATAAAACGGACATTAACCGATGGCAGTAGCCAATATTTAACTGTTGTTGATAAGCATACATTTTGCGTTGGCTGGCTATGTTGGTGTGTTGGTTATGTGCAGCCTACCAAGCTGTAGATTCTGAACATGTTTTTCTTGTCTTGAAGATGTATTTGTTTCCCTGGCACAAAAGGAATAAATGAAAACAAAAAACAAACAAAAATAAACTTATATCGGTATCAGTATCGGCTAAATTGTTATTTTAAACATCTGTATCGGCCAAGGATTTCCATATCGGTGCATCCCCCAAACAATCGGCCTCAGGTCTTAACCCTTCACACGGCTGCCTGCCGCCGTGTTAAGTGGTCACATGGGTGGGCCACGTGCGAGCGCTTTGGAGATGTTGAAGCGGGCCCTGAGTTGACCCAGAGAAGGTTGACTAACCACCGGTGTTGTGTGACAGACAGGCAGGCGTGAGAGTGGGCCGCTGGGCTGAATTAGGGGAGTGGGTCGGTAATGGAGCCCCTTCCTTCCCTGAGTCATACTATAAGGATCTGTATGAGGGAAACCCGGGGTGTGTCCTGCACTCACTGAGGATCATACTGAAAGGTGTGTGTGTGTGTGTGTGTGTGTGTGTGTGTGTGTGTGTGTGTGTGTGTGTGTGGAGCTGTCACCTGGGCTGTAAACCAGATCCAGATGCAGAAGGGCAAATGCATTAATCAGATGTGTCAGGCAGAATTAGGCTCCACTTTGTGTGTGTGTGTGTGTGTGTGTGTGTGTGTGTGTGTGTGTGTGATATGTGCACGTGTATTCATGCATGTGCATGTGTCATCAGTATGAGGTTGCAGGCTCTGACCAGCAGATGGGGTCAGAGTACTAGAAGGTTACAATGTAGCAATCTTGGGAGGCAATCTTCCTCTATTTCCTTCCAGCACGCGCACGCACGCACACACACACACACACGCACACACACACACGCACACGCACACGCACACGCACACGCACACGCACACGCTGGGGTCAAACAGCCAGCGAGTGGTCTGAGTTAGCCTTATCTCCAAAGGAGCAGCATGGGGCTATAAAGGTCAATGATTGAACAGGCCGTGAGAAGGTCTATTGAGTTACAGCTAATTAGAAGAGCCTCAGCATCGATACGGGAGGGGAGACTTCACGTTACAGCCAGATAATGACCTCACTGTTTGACCGTGGCCGAGCACTTAGGGGCCTGTGTCCACAGAAAACGCCCTTTTGAGCTGAGGATATCATGTCTGTAGCGCGCGCACACACACACACACACACACACGCGCACGCACGTTCCCAAACGCTGCCCGAAGCCGACCAGGCCCGACCCGACGTTTTCACTTCACACTCGTGTGAAGTGAGGGGTGCCTTTGGGGGGAACCCACTACGTCACAAAGAAATGACATAGCAGCCAAGTCCATAGACTTGGCTGCTACGTGACGGCACCGGGGGGGTCACGCATGCAAAGCCATGCGTTGGAGAAAACCACGACACACAGAGTAATATTGCACGCATCGGTTGCACTCAATGAAAAGCACTTCTGTTTGGAAGCCTTCCCTCTCTATCAGCGTAGTGTAGTTCCATCTCTATCAGTATAGTGTCGTTTCCCCGGCCGTCAGGACGGATCTAGATAAAGAACAATAAACTCTGTGCTGCTCTTCTAGGAGGGAAGACGACACAAAGGCTTTCTAACATCACAACACTGGAGCCAACAGGCTGCTACTGCTGCAGACGGAACGAGGTGGCTGTGTGTGTGTGTGTGTGTGTGTGTGTGTGTGTGTGTATGTGTGTGTGCGTGTGTGTGTGTGTGTGTGTCCTGCTCTGAACTGTTTTCATAATTCAGACGGTTAGCGCAGTGAAGCGGGTCATGTCGGTGCGTTGCCATGGGTACGGCGCAGACCGAGGGCTCCTTCCATCCGTAAACAAAGAGACCGTCTGAGGCCACTGGTGCAGGAAAAAATAAAAAACACAACCAGCGCCAGGCAGCGTGCTCAGAGCGATCGCTGCCACGTGCAGCGCTGCATGCCCGCCCGCGTGCTGCATGCCCACCCGCATGCTGCATGCCCACTTATCGGACGGGTGGTGGGCGATCTGGAAGGGAAAATAGTACTCACATTCTATACTCAAGTAAAGGTATCAATACTGCAATGCAGAAATACTCTTGTTACAAGGAAAAGTGTGGAATTCAACATTTACTTGAGTGAAAGTACAAAAGTATTGCTGTCAAAATATATACTTAAAGTACCAAAAGTAAAAGGACTCATTATGCAGAATGTCCCATTTCAAGTTTTCAAATGTATACAAACCATTTGAAAATAGCAGATCTACAAGCTCACAATGGGTCTTGCAGTGCGGCACAAAGTGTCTTGATGTGAGCTTGTGTATGTCTGCTATTTTTGAACAGCCAAACTTTGCAGTGGACCCCCTGGAACACCCACAAGGACCCCTGGGGGACCCCACTTTGAGAACCACTGGTGTAGACCCCTCGGGGGTCCATTACGGGCCTGTAACTCTTGAGTGTGTTCACGATCACATTTGGATGCTCCCAGAGTTAAATAAACACTGGTGGTTTTACAGTTCAGATTGTGGTCCCATGCAGAGATCAAACGAGTTGCACCAAATTGGGGTCGGTGGCCTGATATGCAAATCAGACTGCATGGGGTGTCCTTGAAATCAAAAAGTTGAGAATATATTAGTGTCGCTTTCGCGCCGAAACATCAAATCTCCATACTGTCATTTATAAACTCATGCCCTACACATTTTCATACAAGAGTGTCACACAAGAAATAGCAGATCTACAAGCTCACAATGCATTGTTGTAGATTGGCTATTGTCACTATTTTAAAAGGTTTTTAAAAGAACAATAAAGGAATGGTTTTGGAGATACAAGGTTTCCAACTGACAGCAACAATATTTTAGTCCATTTCAGCAAGGGGACCATGCAGGCGGCCATCATGGTTTTACACCTCATCTACACTGTGAGCGAACGATGAGATCTCATTAGAATACATGTTTTTCAATGAGACAGGACTGACGTATCGCGAGCGTGATTTGAGTGAGGTTTAGCGGCCCCCAACACTTTTCTACACGCTACTATTTATTGGTTATTTGATTGGTTTAGGCTAAGGGTGCGACGCTCCACATCAGGACAGTTTTTCGCACGATATCGTTGTGGGAACGCTCGCTCCTTGCCTTTGTAGATGAGCTACATCATTCTCTCAACCCACAAAACCTTTCCATATCTATGTCAAGCACATTAACCCTAAAGCCTGAGTTATATTGTCTCTGTCGGGTGGAAACAAACCTCACATCTCCAAAACCATAACTTTTCAGGATTCAAATTCACATCTTGTGTAGGAACATTATCTACATATTTCTCAAATTCTACTAGACACTTGTGGGGATGTTTGGATTGTATAATAATACATGCTTGTGTCCATGCACGCACATACACACAGAGCTGGGCTCCCCTCCCTGGTGTTTCCTGGTCAGAATGACGTGTGCGTGAGTGTGTGTAATAAGTCAGAGTGTGTGTGGGGGGACATTCATTGGGAGGGTCTGGCTGCACATTGAGGGAGGAGGAAGGGTCTGTCAGGGACAGCGAGAGAAAGGCCAGGAAAAGGATATCCAACACTGGGGGGTCCCCCCTGACTCAGTGTGTGTGTGTGTGTATGTGTGTGTGTGTGTGTGTGTGTGTGTGTGTGTGTGTGTGTGTGTGTGTGTGTGTGTGTGTGTGTGTGTGTGTGGTCCGTGCGTCACGCGTGGGTCATGCGAGAGCACATGGCAAGGCTCCGACTTCAAAAGCAATAGTGATTCATGCCAATATAATGCATATGAATCATCTGTGTGAGACTGATAAGTGAGTCACATCCCAAACACACATGGACGCATGTTAGTATAGTCATGATAACGTCTTTATTGCATACCTCCCTTTGTCATGCTAACGTCTTTATGGTATGGGTTCTTCAACAGGGAGGGGGGGGGGGGGTCCCCTGGGAGGGTCCTGAGAGTTACAATAGCTGGGCCGCCAAATCCTTTGTGTGTTTTTTCGCCTTTTTTCGCCTTCGCCTTTATTTTATATTTTTTATGGAGGGACAGACAGTAGGCTGACATGGGGAGAGAGATGGGGGGATGACATGCAGTAAAGGCTGTCGGGATCGGGAGTGGATTACCAGCCAAGGTGCCTAGACCGCTGAGCCACGGCCCAGGCCGATCGGATTTTTTTTTAATGTATTTTTCTTTCTTTCTTTGTTTTGTATACATTAACCACTTGAACCTTAGCATCCCTATTCTGGGGGGGAGGGGGGTGACATTGGCCCAAAAAATAGCAGATCTACAAGCTCACAATGCGTTGCACAGGTTTTTCCATAGAGGGGAAAAAAGAGCAGACCAAGTACAAGGAGATCAAGTTATACCAAGAATTGAGGATTTAAGTGGTTAAATGCCTTTAAAATACACATGAATCTAATGTATTGTTCTCCCCGTGTCCCCTAGGGTAGATACCCTCACAAAAACATGCCGTAATCCTGGTCTCTAAAACTACCTCCCCCTGGCCAGCCGGGGCGCCTGATGGAGGGGAAAGGAACTGGTCGGAATAACGTGTCCCTTCCACGCGCTACGTCCGACCGGGGAAATTCCCCTCTGTCAGGTGAAAAGAAGCAGCTTGGACTCCTCGTGCATAGAAGGAGGCATGAGGTCAGTCCCCCCCAGGTTGGCAGAGGAAGTGTAGCGCCCAGGATTACATTAGATACTTGGCACTGGGTGAAAAGAAAACTGGGTTACAAAATCGTGGGATAAAAAATAATAATAAAACATACATTTACACAACACTGATGACAGTGCTATTAAGTATATGAAGCAACACAATTCATCTGTCTCTCTCTCTCAGCTAAGGGTGCGTAGCGTTAGTCCGACGTCTAACCTTAATCTAACCCTAACCGCACGCGGAAGCCACGGGTGAGTCTTAACCAGCCACGTATGTAGGTGCCACGGGTGAGTCTTAACCAGCCACATATTAGGAGCCACAACTGAGTCTTAACCAGCCACGTATGTAGGAGCCAGGGGTGAGTCTTAACCAGCCACATATTAGGAGCCACAACTGAGTCTTAACCAGCCACGTATGTAGGTGCCACGGGTGAGTCTTAACCAGCCACGTATGTAGGTGCCACGGGTGAGTCTTAACCAGCCACGTATTAGGAGCCACGGGTGAGTCAGGTATGTATGACTAACGGGATGTCAGAATAAGGGGTCCTTGGCCTGAAACAACTGCTTTAAGGGATAATTGGGATACTTCCTCACCATCCATCAGAGAACAAAGAGGTGGGGGGGTGGGGGGGTACTCAGAACCCAAACAAAGGGAGGATGTCTGCGTTAGCGATGCATTATGTGTATATATAATATATTTGACAATCCTATGTATTATATAGTGAGGATGGGATATGACCTCCATATGACAGCAGCCGTGTGCAGTATGTTTAATGGAGGGGGATGAAATGATGACAAAAGGGAGAGTCCAGCATGGGCCTAGTAGCCTGGAAGAGGAATCTGGTAGCTCTAGCCTGACCTCTAGTGGGGAATCTGGTGAATGTCAAACACTTCCTATGAAGTCCATTGTCATCATAATGCATTCATTTAAAACATACTCATGATGCATTATATAATAATAATATAATATTAATTGGTCAGGTATGAATTAATCTGACACGGCATGATGAGATGCAGTAGAGTAGATGTAGAGCAGTGCTGAAAATTGGAAATACGCCAGTAATACGCCAGTAGTAAAAATCATCAATTCATCATGCATGCCACATACATGACATCATCACATTCTGGCCAATCACAATTGGCGTCTTCATTTTTCTGCCCTCACTTTTTATCCTCAATATGTACTTTGCTCAGCCAATCAAATCATCGCCATGGGTTGATTTGCCAATCAAATCATCGCTAAAATTCACACAAACACACAAAGCTGAGCATAGGAGGGGCTTGCAAAATACCTCACAAAAATACCTCAGAATTGCACTGAAGTACAGTACCTTAATGTAAATGTACTTAGTTATTTTACACCACTGAGAATCTGTCTGTCTAAGGATTTCCACCGGCGGCCATGACACCATGACCAGACACTCAGCCATGCGTGATTATGAATCCCGTCAACGTTCTAGGTTAGACCCACATGACCTTACAATGTGTCTGATTGGCTCCCGGGCAGGCATAGTTTTACTGAGGTTAGGACTATGAGGTTTGACTATAGGCTTTCCTAGAGAACTGTGGTGGGATCCATAATAACGCCTCAGCCACACCACAGGGCCGGCGGCCATGACACCATGACCAGACACTCAGCCACACCACAGGGCCCAGCCGCCTGTCTGCCATTGATTTCCGCCATGCATGCATGGGGAGCATTGGGGACTGGCCTGGGGAGGGGGTGACACTTTGAACAGGTAACCATGGTGATGTCATGCCTCAGCCTATAGCAGGTTAGACAAGCTCAGGCATGAGACACACACACACACGTGCGAGCGAGCGAGTGCATACACACAAACAGTGCCAGCGCACGCACGCACAGACACAGACACAGACACAGACACAGACACAGACACAGACACAGACACATGCACACACACACACACACACACACACACACACACACACACACACAGCAAGAGTGTAATAATGGACCCAAAGACCCTTAGGTCCGTAAAACAACCATTTCTCTAGAGTATAGGCTCTATATGCATACAGAATAACTCTTCCTACTTCCGGGCCCCTTCCCTACTTCGTTCCTTCACAGGTGTTACCAATGATACAATCTGAGAACCCATCGGCGAATAAAGGAGAAAGAGCGCCCTCTTTTCCTTTCGTCAGTCTGTCTCGAGTAGATTGGTCTCGAGAGACTACAGATAATAACTAATGAAGGTCAAACTGAAAATTGTCTCGCATTCTACATTCTGAGGGCCAAATCAAATGTACTCACAAGTACACTAGTACACACAAGCACGCTCGCACGCTGTAGGCTACACAAATACCGGTACACGTACAACACATACTGTACATGCAGAAATACACAGTCATGATGGGGGTCGTTAGGTCGTGGCCCATCAGGTGGCGGACAAGACAACAAATGAAGGTGAGAGAAAATGATAAGCCCTGGTAGGAGGTTCAGTCGTCATAGGGACACCTGGAGGCAGCCAGCTGCTCCGTGTCAACTGGAGTGTGTGCATTGTGTTTGAGAGGATATTTTAAGGACCTATAACTATAACGCCACAGCGCACAACAACAGGATGTATCAAACTGTATGAGCACACGGCACGAAACAAAATGTTTTGAAAGACACGTCGTGAAAACCTATACGAAAACAAGTCACTTTCAGCTTTGTGGAGCACACACACAATGTACGGGCCAAAAAGCAATTAATTTAACATCTAAAGCTCTGACAGATCTAGATGCTCATTGAGTTTGAGACCACCGGGCTTTAAGCCGATCATGTACGGACGTGTTGAGTGATCGCGCAGCGGGGGGTCCGGTCACTAAGCCAAGCAGGTTTTTTTGCTATAGACATCTGCATTTTAGCTCATGCTCAATCAAGGCCTGTAAGCCAAACTCTGCAATGGCTGGCCTGTAAGCCAACTCTGCAAGGGGTCAAAGTGGCAGCATGCCCGCTTTGCCAGGAGGCTCACAGCTGAATGTGACAGGGCCATCGCCCCAGGAGGGAGGGAGGGAGGGAGGGAGGGGGCTCGGCTCAGTCAGTCAGTCACTGACTGAAGTGGAAAGTAACTAAGTAGGCTAACATTTACTTAAGTACTGTACGCATGTACAATTTTGAGGTTTTTGTACTTTACTTGAGTATAGTTCCAATACTTTTGCTTCTACTCTCAGATATTGTACTTTTACTCCACTACAATCACTTGAAAACTGTTTTACTAGTTACTTGGTACAGTACATTTAGATTATGATTACAAAACATACACTAACCACGTCAGCCCTACAGTATATATACATTTCGGCAATTTGAAAATAGACGATCTATAAGCTCACAATGTGTCTTGTAGATCTGCTATTTTCAAAAGATGTTTATACATTTGAAAACATACACTCACAATGAGTACTTTCTACTTTTGGTACCTTAAGTTATTGATACCAACTTTTGTACTTTTACTCAAGTACATTTTGAATTCCGAACCTTTACTTGTAACGGAGTATTTCTATATTGCAGTATTAATACTTTAAGTAAAAAGTACTGAAAAGTGAGTACTTTTTCCACCACTGGTCACTGACTGTGACATCATGCCGTGGCTCTGCCCACAGCGGGCTCTCTCCTGACAAAGCAAGGCTGTGCCAGCTTCACCGAGGGGGGTCTTCACCGAGGGGGGTCTCCTCTCCCCAACAGTTGCCATGCAGTGTCAGTGCAGCCTTTGGGAGGAAGGAGAGGGGTGGGGTGGACGGAGGCTTTGTTCTGCTGGTGAACCACTAACTGCAGGGCTGACTGTCTGCGGTCACACAGGGCTGTGTTAAGTGTTGACAGGTGGCATGTGCATGCATGGAGGCTGCACCTCTCTCACAGGCCCCCCGGGGAGACATGCGGTCATTATTATTAGAGGCAGACACAGGTGTGCTGCTTTTCCACAGGCTATAGTATACTCTGTAAACTGTACTGTACAATCGGAGTTACACACGGTTACATTTACCCTGAGGAGTTCACTGTGTTTATTATTATGAAGCATTGAAATGCTCTCCCCGGCGTGTGGTCAAAAAGTGCTCATGGGGTGTTAATGCTGCTATTAACGCCATGACACACACTCAGTGGTGTCATGGTGATTTCCTTTCGGTACCTGCGCATGCACGCACGCACGCGCACAGGCGTGCATGTGCGCATCGCGGCATGGACACAGAACAGCTGCATAGCCTAAGCCTGTTGTTAAATAGTGTATGAGAGTTTAGACACACAAACACAAAAGTAGACTTAAAATAGTCAGACAAACATATTTACTGCACTAGCAAATGACGAATTAATCTGTTCTTTGATGGAGGAGGAGGAGGCATTCTTCTTGTGTGCAGAACACCACACAGCAGCAGTAGCCTACTGGAGCCATAGCCTACTGCTGTAAGTGTGTATGCTTACCATATAGCCTATAGGCTACGTGAGCTCAGGTATAAACAGTTAATTCTGTTATGTAAAATAGTAGCCATTTGAATTCAGCACGGTACTGAAAATAGGGGGGAATTAAAAAACTTCAGTGCACTGTGCCTACACACATGTGTAGGCACAATGCAAGGAATAAATGCATTCGCCATGTATCCGAAGGAAGTCTGATCCAATCATTTTTAGATTTCTCCAGTTTAATCCTGAGTTTAAGTTTTGTTGTGTTCAAGATCTGATTTTAGGCATGTTTAAGCCTCCACAGGAAAATCCGTGTTGAGGTTCTTAATCCACTGTTTTTCATTAAAAAGTCTTTGTCCTACTGTCCAGTTGGGATTGTGTTGAAGTCCAGCACATTTCAGAGTTTCAATGCCGTGAGCCATGAAATGTTGCACAAACCTTGTGGTTGTCTTTTTTCCATTGTTAACATTGTATCTGTGTTGTCCCAGCCTTGTACCTATTGTTTTACCCGTTTCTCCGACATATTGTAAACCACATTTTTCACATGTGATTAAGTAAATGCAGTTGCTGGTTCTGGTTGTTATTTGTTGTTTAATCTCTAACACGCGTTTTGTAGTTTTATTTTTGACTAATTGTTTGGGTTTGAACTTTGAAGTATTCTGGTCCCTGGCGTGCTGGTGTGTTGATTTATTTTAGCTTGCTGTGTACTAGATAATCTTTAAGGTTTTTGTTTTTTCTGTAGGCCGATATAATTTTATAATCTTTTAGAAGATCATCCGTTCGGTTCTCAAAATTCCTTTTTATTCTTTTGTTGGCTAGTGTGCTCTGTGTTGAATAACTGGTTATCAGGGCCAATTTAGGGCCTGGATCCCGCACTCTTATTTCTAAGAAGGTACTTTGAGCTTTCCGGAGGAATGTCCTAGTGTATCCTCTTAGTCTGAGGGCCTTAAATAGTGTTTTACAAGCTATTTTGAAATCACTTCTTTGCGTGCAAATCCTATGGAATCTTAGTAGTTGTGATTTGACTATCCCTGTGTAGGAGTGTGTCGGGTGGAATGACGTTTTGTGTAATAGGGCGTGGGTGTCTGTTTCTTTAAAGAATACTTTTAAGTCTAGTTTCCCATTTGTGTTAAAGTTTGGGCCCTTGAAAATTGTTACATCAAGAAAGCCAATCCTTTCAGTGTGTGTCACAAATTTTATCGTTATGGATCTATGATGGCTATTTAGAACATCAATAAATTCCTGGAATTCTTCTTGTGAAAATAGGGGGGGGAGGGTAAACTTAGACCACTGGGTGTGTCTTGGAAAGTCTGGTGACGCAAGGTTGGTTCTCTTGAATCTAGGCCACGTGCACTGTTCCCTTCCCTCCCTGCACGTGCACGTCAAAACATAAACTGGTACCACGGCGTGGTACTGCATTCTACGAGACTACGAGCATGACACCACTGCTTAGAATGCGCCAGTGGTTTTCAAAATAATGATGCTAGAGTGCCAGCTGATATGGCAGATTTTACTCTGAAAAGCCCGCCTTCCCCCCCAAAACCGGGAGGCATAATCTTCCATTCTTACCTCGTGCTGGTCACGCTAAAGTCTCTCTATAGAAGCGTTACTATTCCAAACGAGAGGCATGCTGAAGTCAGAAATAAAGACAGAACATTGCCCATCTGGTCAAAACCATGGAGAGTTCCCTAGATTAGGAGATACGATATTTCCCTGCACGGTGTTGTCTTATGTCTGTCTATTTGTGAAAAAAGAATTGAATGCACTCATGTTATGTCAAAACAAATTCCTATGTGTGTATACACAAATGGCAAATAAAGGTATCTGAATCTGAATCTGAATCTGAATTATTTTCAAGACGCAAACAAGGAAGTGAACTTTATTTATTTATTGTCCAAGGCCAAAGTTGTGTAGCCTTGGTAACCAACCTGTTCCAGAGCCATGGAACCCACAGAACTATATGACCCGTTTGCGTGCCACTGCAGCGCTCTCAACTCGTTGATCTAATGAACTGTCATTCCCGGAAAGCTTTTATATTTAGCAGTGCAGATGTTGGCACCTGGGGCTTGTACCGTATGCTGCCTGTTCTGTTCATTCATACACAATAATATCCTCCGTAACAAATGGAACTTAACGGAGCAGTTCCATCTGCCCACCTTTATATAATGTAGGCAGCAGAAACAAAATCGCACTCGTGTGAAGTGAGGGGCGCTCTTATCATCATCATCATCATCATCATTGTCATACATCACATTCCGTGCTCAGCCAATCAGGTCATCACTATGGGACACACACCAACGCACAAAGCTGGCCATAGGAGGGGCTATAGCGCATTATGCACATCAGAAAAGTAATGAAAAAGAAGTAGGCCTAATGAAAACAAGTGGTGTTTCTATTTGCTGTTAGCCTGGCTCCAGACCCTGAATCGCTATAGCCACTCATTTGAAGGCGGGGTTTTCTCGGGTTGAAAACCTAACCCGGGCCAATGGGTATGGCGATGATTTAGAGCTATGAACCAATCGCCAAAGATCGCCCACTTTGGCCACACCCCCATCTCAGAAAACGTCTGAGAGCTTTCAGACTGAATAATGGCAGTGAAACAGAGATAATTAACACTCACCCGTTGCCCAGGTCGTCGATGTCGACATCATCATCATCATCGTCGTCGTCGTCATCTTCATCGCCGTCGTTGGGGCTCTTCCCCCCCACGTCGCTGTCGCTGAGGTAGCCCACCTTCAGCAGGGCGGGGTCGTCGGAGTCGTCCAATCCCTCGATGAGATGGATGCGGGAGGTGTGGCTCACGCGGAGGAGGGGCTGCCCGTGGTGGTGGTGGTGTTGGACCACCGTGGCGATAGGGGCGTCGCCCGCCTGCAGCCGGGGGCTGGCCTGGCCCTGCCGCCACGACAGCGGAGACGAGCGGTTCGACATGCTGGAGACGGAGAAGGCGGCGGCTTCGTCGCTGCTGTCATAGCACACGCCCCCTTCCTGGCAGCTGCGGAGAGAGAAGAGGGGCGGCACCCGCCTTATTCGTAAGAACAATAAGGGACGCCCATAAAAAGATGAAACCTCAGAATCAGTTGTATTGTCACATCACAGATTTACAAGTAATAAAGAAGTGGATGAAATAGATTTTTTTGTGCATAGTTCCCATCGTGTTCTTTTCCAAGAAAAAAAGCAGGAAAAAATACATTTTTAGCAAAGCTTTTACTACAAATTGTACAACTAATGTGTTTCCACTGTATGGGTCCTCATGTGCTGATTCACTTCAGAAATAGAGGGTATGCGCATGACATCATCATCATACCCGGATGTTATGCGGGAACACCTACTGAGTGGCAAAAAACTATTTCTGGCCTTTCCAGCCCATACATCCAAACAGAAACGTCCTGTCTGATTGTATTAAACAATGTTAAATGATGTTAAACTCACTTTTCCACTCGATTTGACACTCACATACCCTCTATTGACCAGCCTTTGCTACAAAACTGTACAGCTAAAGTTATTTATTTATTGGCTTTTACTGTATATGTACAGTGTTGTATATTATATTAACCACTTGAACCCAAGCGTCCAAATTCAACAAATTAGCCAAAAATATCATATCTACAAGCCCACAATGAGTGGCGTTGTGATGCGTTGTGATCTGCTATTTTTAGCAAAGAGTTTTGGAGGTCCAAATAGTACAAAGATAACTACAGTTTACTATTTCTAGAGGGCTTAAGTGGTTAAGAACATGTATTATAATATATGTTTACAAGCTGTTTGAACTCACTGATTGATTCCAATAAATAAGGAACAAAGTGTGTCCCTTATCTGTTCAAAAAAGGCACACGTCTTTTAATTTCCAAATAAGGGACGATTCCTCATTTCAAGGAACGGCTGTGTTCCTTGAAATATATGAGATGGAAAAGGAAAAAATGGCTGCCGTGTAACTACGGTCAGAAATGCTCCATTTAACGAACTGCCTGCTGGCCCTTTGTTCTCAGAGGAGCCTTGGAGGTTATCTTCCCTCTGCTCTCTTCCTCTCTCCTTGCAGCTTCCTTTCTTCCTCAAAGGACCCGATGTGTCCCTAAAGCCTCAAAGGTCCCTAAAGCCTCATATGGATGAAAAGCCTGCTTTTATACTATTGTCGTACGACGGAGTCGCTTGCCGAAAATGTGCTGCTCTACAAGCTTACAATTGTGTTGTATATCGCAACAATAAATTAAGCCTTAGCCCTCACACTGTGAAGTTGCTATAATATGGATTAGCTTGTTTCTTCCAGGTGTAAGTGTGTGTGTGTGTGTGTGTGTGTGTGTGTGTGTGTGTGTGTGTGTGTGTGTGTGTGTGTGTGTGTGTTAGTGCGTACTGTGTGTGTACTGTGTGGCATAAGTGTGTAGCATATATGTGCTGTAGGCTATATTATCGCTGTCAGGCAGAAACCTTGTATCTCCATATCCCCCCCCCCCCAAAAGAAAACGAATCACTTAATGCCCCACTTAATGCCCCACTGTTAATACAAAAAATGTGAAAATAACCGATCTACAAGTTCACAACGTATTGCAACGAAAGCTCTCATTCCATTGCCTGAAAAGTAACGGATTTGGACATAGGAGGTTTCCACCCGACAGCGACAAATGATACCGCATGTGGCATATCTGTGTCACACAGGAGTGCCTTATGCAGGTCTTTCTTTTCTTTTGTTGCCTGTGCCCTCGTTTAAGAATCCTGAATCCGTAAAGCACAGCCTGTATGAGAGAGAGAGAGTTCTTTGTGTGTGTGTGTGTGTGTGTGTGTGTGTGTGTGTGTGTGTGTGTGTGTGTGTGTGCGTGCGTGTGTGCGTGTCCCAATCCCGGCATTATAGCATCATACCGCTGATGAATCCTCCTCGCGTATTAATATAACGCTGGAGAAAGTGCAGCACATACACAGTGCAGTCATTCCCACTGAACGAGGCCTTGGATCTCAGCATTAGCATCTTAGAAGTTGGCGGTGGGCATAAGTTGGTGTCTGTCAGCACTTCAAACTAATCCTGTCACAACAAACAGAATCAGCTGCCTAAAAGAGCCATTTTTAGCAGAAACGAGCGCAACCGCGGCAAACCGCCAGCATAAGATGATATGATATGTTATGATATAGTACTTTATTGTCAGTTCACACTGAAATTTGTCTTGCGACCCAGCAGCCAAGTATGCAGAAACACATATGACACACATATGACATAGCACAAAGAACAAAACAATATTACATACATAAAGACAAAGCATAGCTACTACAACTCCTGATTAAGCCTCAAAGTCGACTGGTGGACAAAGGAGCTTTTTAGTCTGACCTTATTGTATGCTGGTACACCATGGCCCTTATTTATCAACATGGTGTACACCCAAATTGGTGTACAACCAAATTGGGTGTACACCCAATTTTGTACGCACTGGGGTTCATGCAGGTTGAATGAGTGCACATCACCAGCGACTCATAAACTATTTTCACAGGTATGAAACCAGCATCGTTGCTTGAAAGGGAAAGTTTGGCTGAACGAGCAGGAACACAGCGTGTCCCGAGAGAGGCGGAGACACTGTGTCAAGGTTATTACTGCTATGTACAGTATGAATGGCTGAGGAAGTGTAGTCCATCTGCTGCTGTAGCTAGCTATACTCCTGAGAGGGAGGGAGAGAGAGTAGAGAGAGAGTAGAGAGAGAGAGAGAGAGAGAGAGAGAGAGAGAGAGAGAGATGGGTAGCATGGCATGGGCAGGCAGCAGTGTTGCCATGTCTGATTATTCTAAGCGACTTTGGGCATGTTTTCTGTAAAGTCCCTTGTAAATATTGGTAGTTCTGGGTTGCATATTTTTAGGGCGTGTTTTCTAAAGTGTAGCTGCTTATCTTGTTTCCTATAATCCACAAAAGACCCCCATCTACAAATATCTTATAGAGAGAGAGATAGTGGCGAAGTCCAAAAATTGTGGTGGTGGTGGGCACCCATATTCATGGCGTCACTGCCTGTCTCGTTGTGTATGAACGATGCGCATGCATCAGAAGGTGGGCTTTGAAGTTAGCTTTGCGTTAATCCTGCTGTCAGTTCCGTGTGTGAATCCAAAGCACGACGACAGACAGACAGACAGACACCTTATATCTCCATACCTATTTCAACTTTTCATGTTTTGTTTTTTTTGTAAATTAATGCCAT
>NC_139705.1:16713269-16733269 GCF_964188405.1 Protomyctophum parallelum | reverse complement strand
ACATTTTTAATTCGGTAGCATTTAGCCAGCCCACTGCACCCCACAACAACGACACAGTGAATAGACAACATCAATCTACGGCTACAAAGAAACGCTTTTCCTGTGCGTGCGTGCGTGCGTGCGTGCGTGCGTGCGTGCGTGCGTGCATGTGTGTGGTCGAGGCACAAGTCCATAAAGTTGAATTGCTGCCCTTTGCGTCAGCAGCAGCAACATGAGGCTGTTTTGGAGAGCTGAATAGATAGAAAACATAAACACAACAAGCACGCATGGTCACATGATGTTGTGGTGTTGTTGGGGGGGCATGCTCTCTCCCACATGCTATTGTTTTCCACACAACGTCGACAATACATCATCCATTATAGCCATAACATTACAGTACGTGACTATAGACCAAAAGAAACACATTTTTGTAGAGACCGCATTTCCAAATTATATTGTACTAAGCCATGTCATTTAACCACTTGAAACCTAGTATACCATGTTCCTGCACCAACATTCAGCAAAAATATGTCGCGGCGAGCTAGCCAGGAGGGGGGCCGAATACAGAGCCCTGGGGAACTCCAGACAGAGGAAGTCATCTGACCTCCTCCCTCCCAAAAAAATCTGCTCAAATGCTATACTATATGCTGCTGCCACCAAAATGTGGAATGTCCAAAATACATTCAAGATCTCGACTCCCTAGTCCTACCCAAACTCAAAACTAACCTCAAAACCTCAAAATACAATTTGCTCTTCACTAAGCCCCAACCACTCTGTCCTTCTCACCAATTGAGTTGCATGTTTGTTAAATGACGGGATTTCTCCAAATAAATAATCGATCATTTAGTAGCGAGCTTCCAAATGTTTTCAAAATCTAGTCAACAAGGCCTGCAGTAGGCTATGCAGTGGACGACATTATTTCAATCATTTAGAAACACGAGGAAATGAGAAGCAGTATCCAACTCAATCAACAACGACTGTCCAACAGGAGTTTTCATGTAATGCATGGTAAGACTACGGTGATTAGTATTATTGCCATCACCTGGGTGGGTTAGTCGTGAAACTTTCAAGACGCTAAGCTGTGTATGTGTTCAAAAATCACACCCATGTGAAGTGAGGGGCGCTTTATCAACCCTTATCATCTTACATCATCGCGATATAACATCATATGCCGATTTGCTCAGTACAGACAAAATGCAAAAAGGGCGGCGGTGGCTCAGGGGTAGAGTGCCTGGATGGTAACCGTAAGGTTGCCAGTTCGAACCCGGGCTCCCCCAGAGTTACTGTCGAAGTGTCCTTGAGCAAGACACTGAACCCCTAATTGCTCCCGATGTGCTAGTTGGTGCCTTGCATGGTTTCCGCTGCCATCGGTGTATGAATGTGTGTGTGAATGGGTGAATGTAATGCACAATCTCTGTAAAGCGCCTTGGATAAAGGCGCTATATAAATGCACCATTTACCATTTACCATTTACCAAAACAAACATTAAACTCTGTTAATGGCATTTCATGTTTCTCTAGGAAAGACAAACATTAAACCTGTATATAGGAGGGCCTAGCGCCCCCAACAACACAGACATGCAAAATAACATTGCCAGTTATGAGGTGATGAAAGCTTGCCATCCTTAGCAACGCTTGCTAAACTATTTGGATTGGCATTGGACAATCGCTTTTGGGGTGGAGTTTAGCAAAGGGTCAATTGGGCTTAGTAAAACCATTGGAAACATGCATGGTAGTATAGTACTGTATATCCTGTATAATATAGAAACAATAGAAAACCAGGTAAACAGTGAACCTAGCATCTGTCTAAATAACATACATGGTAGTATAGTACTGTATATCCTCTATAATATAGAAACAATAGAAAACCAGGTAAACAGTGAACCTAGCATCTGTCTAAATAACATACATGGTAGTATAGTACTGTATATTCTCTATAATATAGAAACAATAGAAAACCAGGTAAACAGTGAACCTAGCATCTGTCTAAATAACATACATGGTAGTATAGTACTGTATATCCTCTATAATATAGAAACAATAGAAAACCAGGTAAACAGTGAACCTAGCATCTGTCTAAATAACATACATGGTAGTATAGTACTGTATATCCTCTATAATATAGAAACAATAGAAAACCAGGTAAACAGTGAACCTAGCATCTGTCTAAATAACATACATGGTAGTATAGTACTGTATATCCTCTATAATATAGAAACAATAGAAAACCAGGTAAACAGTGAACCTAGCATCTGTCTAAATAACATGCATGGTAGTATAGTACTGTATATCCTCTATAATATAGAAACAATAGAAAACCAGGTAAACAGTGAACCTAGCATCTGTCTAAATAACATACATGGTAGTATAGTACTGTATATCCTCTATAATATAGAAACAATAGAAAACCAGGTAAACAGTGAACCTAGCATCTGTCTAAATAACATACATGGTAGTATAGTACTGTATATCCTCTATAATATAGAAACAATAGAAAACCAGGTAAACAATGAACCTAGCATCTGTCTAAATAACATACTGTAGGGCGCTCTCTCCATGTGTGTCCTCTCTGGGGAGAGCAGACATCTAAATGGGAGTTTTGAATAATGACTGTGGTTTCTATTTCTTTCCTTCCTCCCCTCCGGAGTTCATTTGTCGCTGTCTCACCAGCCATGTACGTGCTGCTGACATACAGTATGTTACTGTCACAGTGTCACACCATCCTTCCCTCCGTTCACAGTACCTTAACACAAGACGGATGAGGCCCCATCTTCTATAGCAGTGTTAAAAATGCCCGTAAACCCTCCCAGAACAGCCATTATATTGAGAAGTGAAGGACAATGATTATTATTACGGCATTCCTGGCCAGTGACCAGAATAACACACTAACAGGACGTTAGCAAAACGTCAAGGTTATTTATCCTCACCCGTTCATCATCGTTGTCTCATGTTGTTGTCTTACACGAGTTAAAGCGTTAAGCCTGATCTATGCTAAGCAAAGCGTTGTGAGCTTTTAGATATGGCTAAGAAGTATAATACAGGGTTAAGTGAATAAGACGCCCTAAATGCAGAGGTCGCGTGCACGCATTCGCCTGGGTGACAGCAGACTGCTGGGCAAGCGCTGGCCATATAAGGAGCGTGTCTTGAGTGTACAAGGTTTGATGAGGTCAGATCAACATATGGAATGTCAGGTCAGCTCAATATATGGAGATTTTGAGGTTTGAGGTCAGATGTAGAGTTGGTCGATTTGCCTGTCTACTTCCTGATTGGTTAGTCATTGCGACCGGATTCTTTTTCGACCAATGACAAAGCTTCTAGGAACATCTTTGAATGCAGATTTCGGTCCCTAAATGTGTCACAGAGACTACATTTCTTTGTGGAGCGGTCTACCCATTGCTGGCTGTCTGAATACAAAATAAAAAAAGAAAAAGAAATGGACATATTATTGCTTATAGAAGCTTTAAATTACAAATAAGTTTGAGGCATTTGTAGAACCGGCTGCGAGTCTTCATGGGTTAAAACAATCATAAAAGAAAAAATGAAACAATAAGAAACGATTATTTTTTTACCCATGAAAATATGTATTGTCTTTAGTCTGTAGGTGCCAGTCAAATTTAGAAATGAGATCGCATAGGTGTCTGAATGTAGATCTGTCTCCCTGCATCTCAGTGTCTATCTGTCTCCCTGCATCTCAGTGTCTCTGTCTGTCTCCCTGCATCTCAGTGTCTCTCTGTCTCCCTGCATCTCAGTGTCTATCTGTCTCCCTGCATCTCAGTGTCTCTCTGTCTGTCTCCCTGCATCTCAGTGTCTCTCTGTCTCCCTGCATCTCAGTGTCTATCTGTCTCCCTGCATCTCAGTGTCTCTGTCTGTCTCCCTGCATCTCAGTGTCTCTCTGTCTCCCTGCATCTCAGTGTCTATCTGTCTCCCTGCATCTCAGTGTCTCTCTGTCTGTCTCCCTGCATCTCAGTGTCCCTCTGTCTCCCTGCATCTCAGTGTCTCTCTGTCTGTCTCCCTGCATCTCAGTGTCTCTCTGTCTCCCTGCATCTCAGTGTCTCTCTGTCTCCCTGCATCTCAGTGTCTCTCTGTCTCCCTGCATCTCAGTGTCTCTCTGTCTGTCTCCCTGCATCTCAGTGTCTCTCTGTCTGTCTCCCTGCATCTCAGTGTCTCTCTGTCTGTCTCCCGGCATCTCAGTGTCTCTCTGTCTCCCTGCATCTCAGTGTCTCTCTGTCTCCCTGCATCTCAGTGTCTCTCTGTCTGTCTCCCTGCATCTCAGTGTCTCTCTGTCTGTCTCCCTGCATCTCAGTGTCTCTCTGTCTCCCTGCATCTCAGTGTCTCTCTGTCTCCCTGCATCTCAGTGTCTCTCTATCTGTCTCCCTGCATCTCAGTGTCTCTCTGTCTGTCTCCCTGCATCTCAGTGTCTGCCAGAGCCTACAGTTTGACCTCAGACTGTTTGCAAAACAGGAAGCATTACAACACACACGCCATTCCTGCACATCTGGACAGCGAGGACACAACAGACACGCATGCACGCACGCACGCACACGCACACACGCAGCCAGGATATGTTGCAACAGGATATTAGAGAATTTGAAATGGCACAATCTGATACGTGTGTGATGTGGGTTGTTAAAAAGCGTATAAGAACAATTCGGGGTGCACAAGAAGAGATGCATGGGGTATCGAAAAAACGTTGTATAATAACAGCTGTTGTTTCACATGCTGAAAGCAATGCAGTCATCTTCCCATGACAGAATGATTAGTGTGTGAGTGCGCAATGTGCGCGCATATGTGTGCATGTTCATGTGTGTGTGTGCATGTGCATGCGGGCGTGCGCTCTATGGGAGTTACACTGAGAGCAGTGGTGTAAAGTAACTAAGCACATATACTCAAGTATACTTACTGCTTATGTAGACTTTGTAGGTATACTTCAACTTTACTGTAGTATATCCAATTTCCAATACTTTTACTGCCATTACATTTCAGTGGCAAATATTGTACTTTTTGCTCCATTACAATTATTTGACAATTTGAGTTACTAGTTACTTTGAGGGAACATACATACACTTAGGCTATTTGAAAATAGACGATCTACACGATGAAACACATTGTGAGCTTGTAGATCTGCCATTCCCAAAATATCTATTATACAATTTATACAGTTGAAACCATCTTGAAAACAAAATGGGACACTCTGGGAGTAGGCTACTTTTACTGTTGGTACTACATTTTTATACCAATACTCAAGTCAATGTTGAATACTTTAACTTTTTAAGTAAACACTCTACCACTGACTGAGAGTAGCCGAAGTCTGCTGATTCCACTGAAAGCCATTTAGAAGACAAAGGCCTCTTATAGTGAAACCAAGGACAAGTCTATTAGCACCATAGCCATTAGCTAGAGGTTGGAGAGAGAGCGAGAGAGAGAGAGATGGATGGATGGATGGATGGAAGAGAGACAAAGAAAGAAAGTGGAACTATAATATAGAGGAGGGGTTCCCAAAGTTGGGGTCGCAACATTATTTTGGGTCACCTAAAATATTTTACACACCTGAATAGAATTCAACAGAATGACTGAAATCCAGTGTAAAAATGATTACAAATACATTCTAACCATGATTGACCTCGACAGCCCTATAGGATTAATATGGTATGTGGTATGTGGCGTGCACACCACATTACTTTGTGGGGTTAGGCTGGAGTCGGCTGGAGTCGCGAGTCAATGGCAGCATTAGGTTTAGAACCCATCGTATAGAGAGATATACAGGTATACAGTAGCTGCTTGCTTCATAGCCTTTGAGAGAGAGAGAGAGAGAGAGAGAGAGAGAGAGAGAGTTGTGACTGAGTATTCCTACAGTATGTGAGGAGACAGTGCTGCTGAGCTGTTTTGTGGGAGATTAGTCAGATGAAAGAGGTAAAGTCAGATGCTAATTTCCACGCACGCACACACATGCACGCAGGTACGCAAGGCTGTCAAAATGTCATTATCACCTGCCTGAAAATGCCACATGAGGGGTGCCACACACACACTCTCTCTCGTACCTTTAACAAAAGAATTCACCCGAACATTGCCATTTGTTGGTGGCATTTTCAGGCAGGCGATGATGACATTTTGACAGCCTTGCATACCTGCTGTGTGTGTGTGTGTGCGTGTGTGTGTGTGTGTGTGTGTGTGCGCGTGAGGGTGTGGTGACGTCACGTATAGCACTTTCAGCAGTTATGCCGTCTGTCACTTAGTAACATTGAATCTAAATCAGCAGATTTAAAAAAAGCCTTGGACATGCATACTTGCACCCGCCCGCCTGCCCACCCACATGCACGCTCACACACACACACACACACACACACACACACACACACACACACACACACACACACACACACACACACACACACACACACACACACACACACACACACACACACAATTATGTGTGGCAATTTTTGGGTGTCTGTGCCAGAGAGAGACAGAGAAAGAGAGACAGACAGACAGACATCTCTGTGTGACCCTGTATTTTTACGATGTGCTTAAAGCCAGCTGTAGCTCCACTATCACATGTCTGTCGCACAAAGACTGTACTCTGTAGGCTATAGCCAGCACTGTTGTGGTAGCTTAGCTATAGGCTCTCTTGACAACAGACTGGAGAGACTAGCTGGCTAGAGTGCTGTTGACAACAGACAGGAGTGGTTGGGAAAGTACTCACATTTTGTATCAATACTGTAGTGTAGAAAGGCATGGCAACGCCCCTCCTGCCTCTGATTGGCCTGCGACACTGCCCGTCTTGACTGTCCTCATGCTGGATAGTCTGACTGTCTGATGCGAGGTTAATAAATAATACCAGTACGGTATGATACAAGAGAACTGTACGTTTTATTTTTGCAGAAGAGACAAACTAATATTGTTTATGCCATTTGCTTTGATGGAATAATTGATTGAACACGTGTATGTTGTACTATGATTTGATTCGGGTGTGTATTTCTAAATTAAAGTGTTAGTGATTATCGTGTATTAATCTAATTATAGTAAAATAATACTATATTATACTAAATAAAGGTGAAGGGAAAAGAGACCTTTTTACAGTACAATGTTTCATGTTTACTTAAATTACACAATCAACACAAACACTTTAGAACACACCCAAATCAAATCATATTACGGCATACATGTTCAATCAATTATTCCATCAAAGCAAACGGCATATTAGTTTGCCCGTTCTACAAAAATAAAACGTACAAGTTAGTTACAAGGCTGCATTCTCGCATTCTGTCGCGCATGCCAAGCTGTCATTCTCTTGGATTATTTTCTCACCACGGAGTAACCTCGCATCTCGGAGGACAGTCAAGACGGGCAGTGTCGGTTGGCCAATCAGAGGCAGGCGGGGCGTTACCATGCCCAGACCATGCCTATGCTCGGACGCAAACTAGATTCACGCTTGTGGAGAGCGGGAGGCTGCATGGAGGTGTGACTTGTAGTCCAGGAAGGAAGTGAGACCACATTTTCATGAAAAATGTTGGTCATGAACATGGTGCCATGAGTAAAATATCTAAAAATAAACATTAGACACATAAAACCCCCCAGAAAATCATTAAAATAAGATCCGTTGCAAAAGGGGTGAAGTTGCCCTATAAATGTAAATGTTACTTTCCACCACAGAGGGTCATGACAGAGAGCCTAGCGGTGTGCCGTTGATAACAGAGCATGGTGACGGAGGGTCATGACAGAGAGCCTAGCGGAGGCTAGCGGTGTGTCGTTGATAACAGCATGGTGACGGAGGGTCATGACCAAGGGGCCAGTGAGGCACTCCAACGTTGAAGCGCTGGGCTTCATGACGAGGAAACCCCGTGCAACCGAACGCTCAATGTTAAAGCCCAGCTGCACTTCCGCATTTGGGCACCAAAATTTGGTGCCCAATTGCTGAATCGGCGAAAAAACGCGGAAGTAGACGGTCCTTCCGGGTGCTTCAAAACGCCACTGAGCAACTTCCACTGACATGAATAGCGGAGGGGGCGGAGCTTCGCGCCAGATCAGTCTCTATCCTTTTAATACTCTATGGTCATGACAGAGAGCCTAGCGGAGGCTAGCGGTGTGCCGTTGATAACAGAGCATGGTGACGGCGATTAGGACTGACACTCCATCTCAGCATGTCCTGCATGGCTGACTGTGGAAAACCACAAATAGAAAAATAGGCTATGAAGTCCGCAGGGCACAACGTCATTTACAGAATAGATGATAAAGTCATTGAGGACGCTCTATGGTTAGGTGGACGCTTAACTATTCTAGGCAGAGAGGAGGTCAAGACCATGCATGGGCCGTTCCCAGATCAGTGCCAGAGCGCAGAGAGGAGGTCAAGACCATGCATGGGCCGTTCCCAGATCAGTGCCAGAGCGGCCACTCTTCCATTCACTGCTTGTTATAATTGGTTTAGATGCCTGCTGTAGCGATGGCATTAGCATAGCCATTAGTTGTGGTGGGTGGAGATGTTAGTGTCTCTTCTAGCTTGTCGACAGCTAATTTCATTCCGTTTCTGTGTTTGGGTCTTGCGAGAATCAACATGAATCATAAGACCAAAGTCAGCTGAGCGCATGTGAGCTTTGTGCGTGTGTGTGTGTGTGTGTGTGTGTGTGTGTGTGTGTGTGTGTGTGAGACATAACACAATCACAGTATGTCACCCGGCAACTTAATTTAATATATGTAGGCTATTGAGTTTAATACAATTAACGCAATATGTTATCACAGCCACGAGCGTGCGATGGTGTGACATTATATTTACAACATAATCCTTTTATATTAAAACTGGCTTACGGGGGAGGGCCTGCGGCCATGTCACTAGGACTCAGACATAAACCATTCAGCAGGTTTAGGTTTAGTCTTTTGAATAACACACCATTTAGTCTAGTCTTAGACGACATCACAAACCTTAGGCTTTCAGTCTTTTAGTCTTAGTCATCCAAATTAACACTGACAAATAAACCCAATAATCCCATATATAGGCATGTCACTACTATATGACTCAGGCAGACATAACCATAAACAAACCCGAAATATGTCACAGTCACAGTCACAAAAGAAGACATCAAAGGCATCCATAGGTAACCAACTTACTGCCATGGCTCATTGGATGTATATGTATGCCCTGCAGTGTGCATGCGTGCGTGCCTGCGTGCGCATGTGCGTGTCCTGTATGTTGTGTAACAAAGGAGGAACAAACAGGGAGTAGTAATATGATTTCGGGGGAAGAAGGCAGGAAGCAGACGGCACTAATGCACTGTCTCCTGACTTAACCCATTAAGAGCTGACTGAGGGCCCGCTCTACAAATGTCTTCTGCAGTTTTCTGAATAACGTCTTAACCCCTAAGAGACTGTAATGAGGCCATATGTGCCGGAGAGGGGGTCATTTGGGTCTGAATGTCCCCGCACTATTGGGGAATGACTGGTCGATTTATTCTTCCCGACCAGTGGTCTCTCTAGCACCGTTCCCATTTTGTTGTACAATGGGTATTGGCTGCCGCAGCATGCTTGCCTCTCGCCGCAATGACCGTTCTGGCTGTATACTGTAGCCTACCCTACGCTGTTTAGTCTCAACTCTCCATCTCAAATATCCCCCCCCCCCCTTTTTACGTCCCGACGGTGCCACTGAAGGAGGCCTTCTAAACATGCACACACGTGCCCGTGTCAGTGACCGGCAGGTATATATGAGAAACTCCACAATCCCATTCCAAAGTCCGCGATACAATATGCACCATGGAGCCTTGAGTAGATTACTCACATGGGCGAACGACAAATTCCCTTGTTCCGGTTTTTATAATGCACAAGGGAATATACACATGCTTTACAATACACTCTCTGTTTTCCGCTGTGTTGAAAGCCATTAAATCCCAAAGTAAACTGGGTTGAGTTTCTTGGCGTTGGAGAGGCTAGTGCCCCACAAAAGCAAACAAACAAACAAAAACAGTAGGCCTAGTAATTGACAACAACATGACCAGGCTCTTCTGCTACTATACCTTTTTAGTTTTATTTTATTGATTTTTTTCACCCACTGTTTTACACCTGTTGACAAGCCCAAAGTCGCTTATAATCCTTATTTCCCGTTCAAGTCTGCTCTGCTGAGCCATATCAAAATGAAGCTACCATTATGAGAAAATCACCCCGGACAAGGGAACAGGAATGACAGTCATGCACAGACATAATTGGTGCACCGTCACCCTCTGTCATATTCTCAATCTGTTTATGTATTTCCGTCTCCCGTCCCGTTTCAATAACGAGTGGCAAAAGTCTGTCTGCGCTCCTGCCTGTCTGTCTGTCTGTCTGTCTGGTGACAGAATGCGGTGACTCGTCAACTCACATCAGAGCTTAGAGGCAGGGAGAGAGAGAGAGAGAGAGAGAGAGAGAGAGAGAGAGAGAGAGATTAGAAAGTATATTTTATTTCTCATCCCAGGAGAAGTCATTTTCCTCCAGCTTGGTGTTTTGTGATGAGGCTTGTCACTAGCCGCCTTGTAGATGAGAGGCAAACTCTGCTCTAGGTCCTTCACTCACACACACAGTCAAATCCTAAGTGTTCATTCCACTATGCTCTGAGCGACTTCATTTTGTCTGGGAGTTCAGTTAACAACCCTATTAATTTATTTCACTGTGTGGAGACATTCAGCAGCACATTAAATGGTAAATGGTGCATTTATATAGGGCTTTTATCCAAAGCGCGTTACATAGATTGTGATAGATTACATTCACCCATTCACACACACACATTCACACACCGATGGCGGAGGAAACCATGCAAGGCACCAACCTGCAGCCTGGCATGGCCAGACTAATGCGTAGATATTAGTCTGGAACTTCAGTGTGGAAGATTTATTTCCAAGGGGCGGGGTTACAAACAGATTCCCAACTGTAATTCAAGCTGAGGAGTGCCAGACCCAATCTGCCACAGGGCATTCTTTCACTTTTCCCCCAGTGGGAGATTTGTCTGGTTTCTAGCAGGCTAACCAACCTGCACATCAGGAGCAATTAGGGGTTCAGAGTCTTGCTCAAGGACACAGCCCGGGATCGAACTGCAGGGAACCTCGCGCTTCCCATCCGGCCACTGCCACTGCCACTGCCACCCCCACACATTGAGTATATGTATAGAAAACATCAGGGTTAAAAGGCTGATTATAGCATACGTACACATGCATGACTGTTACATAACTGATATGACCGATATAAGTGCATAATTATAGTCGGATGGAAACCATACATTCAAGTCCAAAACGGTTCAATTTTTATTATCATTTTTAAACATTTTTAAAATAGTGAAAATAGACGATCTGCAAGCTCACAACGCCTCGCATTGTGTGCTAGTTTCCACTTAATTTGTGCGACAGTATAGGGCGTTAATTTACAAAAAAAACGTAGATTATTTGCTTACTTGTTTACGATATTAAAATAAAATAAAAATATATTATATCCAATGTTTTCAGAAAATAGAGGATCGACAGGCTCTACAGGATCTGCTTTAGCTTGTAGATCAGCTATTATTTAGGCAAAAGAATAAAACAGATGCCCAGGCATTATGTTTGATGTGTAATTCATTTATAGGCTTGAGGCCTGGTCTTTTCCAGATTGATAGATGGGTGATTAGTCTCCTCATTATCTTCGATCCCCTCTGAACCATGGCTGCCACATGGTGGGGAAGACCCCTGCTTCAGGCACGCACACGCACACGCACACACACACACACACACACACACACACACACACACACACACACACACACGTAAAGACCCCTGCTTCAGGCACACGCGCACACGCGCACACACACACACACACACACACACACACACACACACACACACACACACACACACACACACACACACACACACACACACACACACACACACACACACACACACACACACACACACACTCTAAAGATTCTGGTTCCTTCTCCTGTTAACGGTCCGATTCCTTAACGGTTCGATTTAACGATCCATTATAGGGGGTTCCAAACGTACACTTCTCAGACTTCTGTACCTCTGAGAGTGTACAAATGGAACCAAATGGACCCGTTGTATAATCTCAGAGTAATAATGTGGTACCTTCAAATTGAAATGATTGAGAACCACCGGTATCGTAACTGAATTGCAAACATGAAGTCCACATATGAGCTCTGACAGTGTGATAAAACCGGTTCCGGAAACGGTTCCAAAAAGTGAGGGAACCGATTCCGGTTTGTCAATGTTTGATCCGGTTCCTCCGGTTCCGGATCCAAACCCTATAGTGATGTCATCTTATGGTTTTAATGGACTACAAATGACACAGGTTCTTATCAGTCACTATCGTCTGCTCTCAGCCCGTTAATACTGTTAACAGGATATAGCACAATTATCCTTTGAAGTGCACAGCTGCTGCTATTAGTACTACATTATTCAGCCGACCGACAAGGGGTTCCGTGTTTATGCATTGTAACAACAGAAGAGAAATCAATAATAAAACTACAATCATTCTTAGTAAAAAAATGCAAAAAGAATAGAAGTACATTATAAGCATGACATTTTTATGGGGTGATTGTGCCTGCGAGTGCACAGCTGCTGCTGTGGGTGATAAATCCAAGTAGCATGGACCACAGATAGTGGTATTGTCCACTATATCCTCCTCCTGGCTCCCACACTACATACACTCTGTAGTGCTAATCTCAAAAGGACAGCGTCACTCTCCTAGCACATGCTGCAGGCGGTCACACACCGCATGATGTGTGCGCCCCGCGGTCACACTTGAAAAGACCAGCTCAAATGAAAAATATGTTTTTCACCCTGTTAGACTGGTGTTATAGAGCCTATCCCCCTTTTGTGTATTTCTTCAATATCAAAATCCAGTGGCGTGTTCTACCGTGTTACGCTATATATGTAGTATATACCGTCCCTGAAGATTTGAAAGAAATCGTATACCGTCTACTATCCATTGTAACCAACCTTGGTAGCGACTTCAATAGCCTTTTTCATGTGGCGTCTGAGGTGAAGGCTTATGTGTGGGCTATTGAAGTGATAATGACCGCTGGCCACGGGAGTTTAGAAGTTTAATTCGGTGACCGCACACGGTTATTACATTTGGTGAGCGCGCGCGGCACACGCGTACGCCATGCTGTGCATATGGGACGGAATAATTATGGTATACCCTCCGAAAAAACCTAGGACACGCCACTGTCAAAATGCTGATGCGTGTTCACTGCTTACATCAGCAGGTACCTACACATTTCAACAAATAATCATATCATGCCATACCCCAACAATCCATCTTCCACACAGACCTCTGATTTATTATGCTAGAGCTAGACACTAGACTAGAGGGCATGGCTGTATGCAATGCGCTAAACAAACATGGAGGCCGCGTTGTGAACAATCCCATTTTATAGCTAAACAGGACACTAAAATACCTTATGTTTGTTCTAAAAAGCATCTGAGGTGAGAAATAGGAAACACATGACAGAAACCTGATTCGGCACTGCCTTGTTTGGTATTGCTTGCACTGTGGGTTCGAACGAGATGACCTCCAGGCGGGTTGTGGCACTCGCAATGCCCAGGATGAGTGCTTATAACCGGGTAAAAGTCACGCCTTGCGATGGCAACGGTACATGTGCTTGAACCTGGCCTCCATCGCTGCACAGAGATTGAGGCGAGGTTGAACAAACGCTATAGCCACTGTGTACTTGGTATCCTGTAGTTTCAATGTACAGATTGTTATTTTCGTTATTGTTGTTTAGACTGATACTATTATAGGTTCTTGGTTTATCATATAGTTTATTGAGGACATTGCGCAGATGCGCTCACCACGACACGTTGTGAGCTTGCAGATCGACTATACGTTCAGTGAAGATATTTCGTTTTGTGGGAAAGAAGTAGCTAGTACCCTGTGGTCACCATGAAGTATACAGCCAGGGTCAGTGGTTTAAAATGATACCTTTCCCCTTCTCCTTTCCCCTCCTGTGGAACGCGAGCGAGGTGAAGGAGCTGTGTGTAGAGAGAGAGAGAGAGAGAGAGAGAGAGAGAGAGAGAGAGAGAGAGAGAGAGAGAGAGGGAGGTAGTGATGGCATGGATCCACTGAACAACATCCATCCATAATCTATCTCAGTGCGACGCAGGGAGGAGCGCACAGAGCAGAAACCAATTAACTGCACCTCCCATCGGAAATGGAGGCACAGATACGAGGAAAGAAACTCAGAGAAAACGGATGAGCCTATAGCCGCCAGCTAACAGGGCAAGTTACAATTAACCTCTCCCTAACGCGTTTACAATATACGCACACATGCACACGCGCACGCACACGCATGCACGTACACGCGCATGTACAGTTGTACACGTACACACACACCCGCACACACGCACACACACACACGCACACGCACATGCACGCTATGGTCTCTGGAGGGAACCGCTGGCAGGTTTGGTGGCAGACTGTACATGACTTAAAGCATGTGTTTTGGTCAACGGGGGACGTCGCACAGAAATGTAGGCCAGGATATATTACCATTATTGTCACTGTCGTCGGGCGGCAACCGTGTATGTCCAAAACCTGTTTTTTTTTTATTATAATCTTTTGAAGCGTTCTTCATATTTAAAAAATAGCCAGCTGTTTTCACTGTTTTTGTGAGACACTGTCTCTTGTATGACGAAGTAGGGCAGTCCGGGGACTGGTCGTTGATGGGGGTTCCAGGTTGTCTCCAGCAAAATGATGGAGAGTTGATAACCAAATGGACATTTATAGATCTTTAACTCTTGATAGCGTAAAATGAAACGAAACGGACCCTTTGATCTGCATTACGGACGGATGATCTGCATTACTTAATTTACAAGAAGTCTACACAATTAGAGAACGTAGAACAATTGTTATTTTGATCAACGTTGCCTGTTAATCCCTCCTATGGTACCAACATCAATATACAGCATGGAAATGTGGACAAAATGGTACCCAACGACAACAAAATATTCGAAGTTTTGGGTCTGAGAGGCTAAATGTAATTAAATGGTGGTCTGTGGCCAAATAATGCCGAATAAATAATGGACCTTGATTTGAAAAGGGTAGAAAACCATTGAATAAAATAAAAAATGTGAAAAATATGAAAAGTTGAAATGTGGACACATGGTTTCTGCCCTACGACGATGTTATGCTCTGCTCTCCCTCTCTCTCTCTTTCTTCTGCCCCTCCCCCATCGCTGTCTGCATGTCTCACACACCTTCATCCATCCCTCTCTCCTCTGTTTCCTCCATAAATCCTGACCTCAATCAACTCTCTTCTGTTTGCCTTCTTTCCTTAGTTCCTTCCCGTCGGCATCGTTTGTCTCTCTTCTCATCCGCCCGTGCACACACACACAAACACACGCGCGCGCAAACACCTGGCAGACTCACTAAGGTGTGGCCTCTTGCATCAAAACAGGATGCTTACAAGGTCACACACGCATGCACGCGCACACACACGCGCGCACACACACACACACACACACACACACACACACACACTCGTGCACACTGCACACACACACACACACACACATGTTGTCCCGCACGCACAGCTGTAAGGCAAGGTCACACAAGCTGCATGTGATTCAGAGCAGTGGGGATGAAGACAAGCTGAGGACAGGAGAGAGGAGAAAATGACTGGAGGAAGAGGAGGAGGAAGTGGAGGAGGAGGAAGGGTCCAGCTGGCGCTGATGGACAGATTGGGTCCATTTATTACACTGTCAGAGAGTTGAATCAACACTGTGTGGATATAATGATGCTCTATTCTCTGTGTTGTGATGCTATCTCCTCCTGCTGCACATCACACATCACATGATGTGGAAAGTGGGGCAGCAGGTAGAGAGACAGAGAGAGAGAGAGAGAGAGAGAGAGAGAGGCCCCATGGGAATTGTAAGGTCACCGGTTCCCCACATTTTTCACAAAACCCCTCCATAATATTTCACAACACAACAGGACCAGTGGTGCCATCGGTAAAAAGTGGGGGGGACAATATTCGAGATGGAGAGTTGCGACTAGAGTGCAACATGTATAGGCTACAGTATATAGCCAAAATGGTCGTTGTGGCGAGAGGCAAGCATGCAGCGGCAGCCAATACACAACGACGATTACGCAACAAAATGGGAACAGTGCTATAGAGCGTCGCAGTCCCTCCCCCTTTCAGAACAACGAGTGGCCCAGGAAATGAATCCCAATGCATTTTTCCCATAGGCATTTCAAAATGTATTTATTTAAAGACCTTTTAAGCGTCGTACGAAGCCAACTATTGTCGTGACAAATCATGACAACACACACAATATTTTGGACCAAACAAATAATTACAAAGAATTATTGATTTGTCACGACAAGAGTTGGCTTTGTCCGCGGCGTAAACGTCTTTAAATAAATACTTTCTGAAACGTCTATGAGGAAAATTAACGAGGATTAATTTCCTGGGCCACTCGTCGTTCTGAAAGGGGGAGGGACTGCGACGCTCTATAGAGAGACCATGAGCATCGGTTATGAAAAAAGAAAGAAAGAAATCATTCCCCAGTCAGTAATTCCCCAATAGTGTGCGGACATTCAGACCCAAATGACCCCATCTCTGGCGCCTATGAAAAAGACTCCAGACAGAGGAGAAACTCATTGGAGAATTATATGTGTGAACCTTCTGAAGGAAACTTTGAACACCTTAACAGCAAGCCCTGTGTCACCCAAGACACCCGACTTGACCCTAACCGTAACCTCACAGAAACTAACCCTAACCTTAACCCTAACGACCGTAACCTCACAGAAACTATGCCTAACCTTAACCCTAACGACCGTGACCTCACAGAAACTATGCCTAACCTTAACCCTAACGACCGTGACCTCACATAAACTATGCCTAACCCTAACCTTAACCCTAACGACCGTAACCTCACAGAAACTATGCCTAACCTTAACCCTAACGACCGTGACCTCACAGAAACTATGCCTAACCCTAACCTTAACCCTAACGACCGTGACCTCACAGAAACTAATGCTAACCCTAACCTTAACCCTAACGACCGTGACCTCACAGAAACTATATGTCTAACCCTAACCTTAACCCTAACGACCGTAACCTCACAGAAACTAACCTTAACATTAACCCTAACGACCGTAACCTCACAGAAACTATGCCTACCCGTAACCCTATAACGACCGTGACCTCACATAAACTATGCCTAACCATAACCCTAACGACCGTGACCTCACAGAAACTATGCCTAACCATAACCCTAACGACCGTGACCTCACAGAAACTATGCCTAACCATAACCCTAACGACCGTGACCTCACAGAAACTATGCCTAACCATAACCCTAACGACCGTGACCTCACAGAAACTATGTCTGAACCCAACATCAAAACCACGTCCACCTGCGGGCAAAACAACCGGGAAAGGAGAGCGACAACGACAACTTGACCATCTGAGAAGCCATCAGCTGGGTGAAGCTGAAAAACTGAGTGTACAAAACAAATGGAACAAAATTGAAGGGTTGCAACGTGACTCCAATAGTGTAACAGAGAAAGACAGACAGACAGAGAGAGAGTGAGTGGTCACTGTGTCATGAATAGGAGACAGTCAGTGGAAGTGAAGCTATATGAGTCACAGATCCACCGTCAGCGACTCATACACAAATAACACAACGTTGGCACAATAACACAATGTGTTTTTTGTCCCCCGTTAGTGTGTGTGTGTGTGTGTGTGTGTGTGTGTGTGCTACCTGCCTAATGCCACCACCCCCTCAACACCCCCCATCCCACCCCCACACACACACACACACACACACACACACACACAACGCCATCTCCCACACGTTGCCTCCAGTAACAGAGGGTGGGGTGGGGGGGACCATCTGTCAGTGGCCCGGAGATCAATGGAACCAGCTAGGAGGGGAGGAGAGAGAGAGAGAGAGAGAGAGAGAGAGAGAGAGAGAGAGAGAGAGAGAGAGAGAGAGAGAGAGAGAGAGAGAGAGAGAGAGGAGAGGAGGTGAAGCTAAATATGTGGCCCACTGTGACCGGACGGAACGTTGGCTGGCAAGATGCTCCCCCCCCCACACACACACACACACCCCGCCAGCACACACTCACACGGCCCTTAATAACGAGTGGATGACTTCTGTGTGAGCCCATCCAACTGAAGTGCTGGGGCATGTGAGTGTGTGTGTGTAGTGTACAGCATGTAAGACTTATATGCACAGTACACATGTACAAGTGCGTGTACATAATGTGTGTGAGAGTGAGAGTGTGTGTGTGTGTGTGTGTGTGTGTGTGTGTGTGTGTGTGTGTGTGTGTGTCTGAGGCAGTGGGTCAGTATCAACGCGGCGAAATGCTCCACTTGTAAACTAACGTCCAGAACAGAAACCATGTCATGTTCTGTACTATACACCCTCCACTTAACCCATTACCTCAGCTTTGAACCACATTCATCAAGATTTTTACCTTTAGCCATTGAAAAATAGCAGATCTAAAAATAGATCTGCTAGTTTTTTTTTTTTATCATGAAAATCTTTGAATAAATGTTCTTTCACAGCAAACGTTTTTAACTCATTTGCTTCTGGGGGGGGGGGGGGGGGGGGTCCCTGGTACAACACATGTTCAGATGGGGGTCGGCGGCCAAATACAGATAATATTTAAAAGGTCCTTGTCATGAAATATAGTTTGAGACCCACTGACATAGAAATAGGTTTTTTTTCCAGATTTGTAGAATCTGGTCTCAGTCCTAAATGGGTTACAGCTCTGAGAGGGTACACATGGAGCCAAATAATGGACCCGTTCAACTCTCACTTACAGAGGAGTACATGAACCACTTAAACCCTGTACTAATAATAAGACACTGTATACTACAGAGCTGTGAAACATTTACCCAGAATACGGATGCTATAGGGTTGAAGGGGTTACTAAGGATTTCAGTGGTGGAAAAAGTACTCAAATGTAAAAGTGTCAATATACTGCAATATAGAAATACTCTGTTACAATTCAAAATGCAAAAGTAGAAAGTACTCATTATGCAAATGTATACAAATCTTTCTCTCAAAATGGTACTTAAGTACAGTACTTAAGTAAATGTACTTAGTTACATTCCACTGTGTACAATTCCAACCAGCAAGCACACACGCGCGCTAAATTGATTATATGCGCACAGACGCAGCATGTCAAATGAGTGTATAATGACGTTTCGTGTGCAATTACACATGGACATCTGACTGGTCCAATATAGCCTGGTAAACACTGGAGAGTTCTTGTATGAGCCACTATGATAGAGCTCTCATCACCCACAGTGAGGAAAGCACTTAGAAAAACACATAAGACATTATGCGTTGCTGCAATAGAGAGAGCCTGCATGCCATGCAGGGCTCATTTAAAATGCACTGTTGATGCTGGTGTAGCTTAGCGCCAGAGCTGGAAGGATAACGGTATGTGGGTGTGGAGGAGAGGAGAGGAGAGGAGAGGAGGGGAGGGGAGAGGAGAGGAGAGGAGAGGAGAGGAGAGGAGAGGAGAGGAGAGGAGAGGAGAGGAGAGGAGAGGAGAGGAGAGGAGAGGAGAGGAGAGGAGAGGAGAGGAGAGGAGAGGAGAGGAGAGGAGAGGAGAGGAGAGGAGAGGAGAGGAGAGGAGAGGAGAGAAGAGGAGAGAAGAGAAGAGAAGAGAAGAGAAGAGAAGAGAAGAGAAGAGAAGAGAAGAGAAGAGAAGAGAAGAGAAGAGAAGAGAAGAGAAGAGAAGAGAAGAGAAATGAGAGGAGGTGGTCATTAAGGTGGTCTGTTAAGATGTATAATTATGCTTAGCGTGCAGGTATTTGTTTATACTGCCATATGTTTCCGTTGAGCCCAATAGCCAGAGAAAAAAAGTCATTTGGCTGCAGTATAACAGTACAACACAACACAGCACAGAGCTCTTATAACCCATTCTTGATGAAACCCTCAAGTGTTTTGAACCCAGTATACTGTACACTAAAGGTTAAGTCCCATTCGGCACATGTAGACTCACCCAGTATTTGGCTGAAGAGCAACTGCTCCAAGTCTCCCAGAACCGT
>NC_139705.1:16705769-16708269 GCF_964188405.1 Protomyctophum parallelum | reverse complement strand
AAACAACATCCTTAAACTGTTTCATAGCTCCAAAGAACTTACATTAATATTTGAAAATGTACGAACATTTTTCAACATCGAAACGATTATGACGATAATGCGATTAGGCGATAATGAAATAATTGTGACAGGCCTATAGAGGGTTCAAATACCAGGCAGGACCATGTGGACTGACGTTTTAACACTTTGAACTGTATGATGTCATCATTCAGCGGTGGAAAAAGCACTCACATTTTACACTAAAGTAAATGTTACTGCAATGTAGAAATACTCTGTTATAAGTATCGCATCGTGACACTTTATGAGCTTGTAGATCAGCTATTTCCAAATGGCCGAAATGCATAGGGCTGAAGTAGTTAATGTATAGCCTATGTTTTGTAATAATAATCACAAATCTACAAAGTAACTACTAAAGTTTTGAAATAAATGTAGTGGGGTAAAAAGTACAATATTTGCATCTGAGTAGTAGAAGTAAAAGTATATGGAAATTGGAAATACTCGATCACAGTAAAAATACCTCAAAAGTGTAGTTAAGTACAGTACTTGAGTAAGACTTTTGTAACTGTATGATGTTATCAGGAGGACCATGCAGTATTCAGGCCTTTGGGCTGCCTGCCATGCATCTTCTGTTACATTTGCATAAATCAGTTGAAAACTAAACCGGAGCTAAAACAAGCAATGTCCTGTTTGCTCGCATTCCACACTCAACATTACAGCCATACTTCAAAAAACGCACCGTACGAACAGTAGGCCTATACCCCAAACCGGCGCCACCTGAGCATGAAAACACTAACTGATACACACGGCGTGCGTGTGTGTGTGTGTGTGTGTGTGTGTGTGTGTACGTTTTTGTGTGTGCATGTCGTCGTGTACGCGTGTATAAACGAAACGTGCACATGTGCACACATCTTTGGGTAAATATGACTCTTGCTTCACTGCCATCTAGGGGTGTGTGTGTGTGTGTGTGTGTGTCAGCTTTCTCTGCTGCTTGCCAAGCTTCTGTATTACACACACACACACACACACACACACACACACACACACACACACACACACACACACACACACACACACACACACACACACACACACACACACACACACACACAGGCTGTTTTATTGTCTAATGGCCCGGAGTCATTCATTAGCAAAGCGAGCTATAGCTTGTTCATAAAGGGCCAACAGTTGTAGGTGGGTATCTGTGGCTGTGTGGTGACAGTTATAGGGGCTCCGGGGGCCAGTAGCGGACCCGCGAGGCGGGGGTGGAGGGGTGTAATTTAGGGCTAATAGGTGCCGTACGTCACACCCTATACCTCCCTGATGAGGGATTAAGGTCTCTCAATGGTGACTGAGCAGCAGCGCAACAAGGCGGGTCTGTCAGCCACACGCAGACACACACACACGCAGACGCACGCACACACACGCAGACAGGCAGGGGGGAAGAGACGCACACACGCCAATGTTGTAGAAGGCACGTACGTACATAAACAACTGGCACGCCGCACACACACACACATACACACGCACACACACACACATGCACGCGTGCGCGTTTGCGCACACACATGTACACACAAAATGGTAAATTGTGCATTTATATAGATAGCGCCTTTATCCAAGGTGCTTTACATAGATTGTGCATTACATTCACCAATTCACCCACACACATTCACACACTGATAGGATTCTGCTGTGTACTTACTTTGCTAGTCTACATACAGCTGCTTGTTTGTTCCAGTACTCTGGAGCTTAACTGGCACCAAAGTCTAATCAGATTCATACAGTATATACTGTATGGCTGACGTGGGCACATATTCTGCTCTCTCAGCCCTCCACCACATACAGTACACATACCCGTCTTTACTAACTAACTATTAACTAACTGAAATGTCATTAGAAAACTAGATAAAGTGCCCCTGGGGGCACATGACTCCACCATGGCAGGTCAGGTTGTGGCCTCCTGGTGGCGCTATATTAGGCCAATGTGAAAAGGGTGCCATTTCTTCTTACGCCTTGAATGGCAATTGGATGATTTGAGGCATTATGTTCCAAAAATGTGTGTTGCAAAAGTCCACCTGTTGGTGGCGCTATAACAGGCCAATGTGAAAAGGGTGGGATATATTCCTCAGCCTAGTAGGAAAGTCTGTTAACGATTTCACGAAAATTGCACGCTGCGTTCATGATTTGAGGCTTTTTGTTCAAAACGGGCAAATCCTGCAAACTTTGAAAGCCAATGTTATAGCCAATTAGGATGGAATATGAAATATCAGACAGATCCATCTTGAACACATGACTATAGAGATAGTGTGTAACGATTTGAGGGATTTTTGGACAGAATCTGGACGAGTAATATAAAAAAAAATGTTTTTCAAAAGTCGGACTCCTGGTGGTGCTATAAATTTGGGGCAGAGGTTCATCGTTGGCATCCAGGGAGTGTGTGTGAAAATTTGGCATCGACCGGGTTAATAGTGCCGGAGATTAGCTGTACACAGACGGACAC